>NC_081558.1:203364594-203498055 GCF_022355385.1 Mustela nigripes | reverse complement strand
CTGCCGCAGCAACATCTTCCTAGGAACAACGCCAAAGGCAAGGGAAGCAAGGGAAAAAATGAACTACTGGGATTTCATCAAGATCAAAAGCTTTTGCACAGCAAAGGAAACAGTTAACAAAATCAAAAGACAACTGACAGAATGGGAGAAGATATTTGCAAACGACATATCAGATAAAGGACTAGTGTCCAGAATCTATAAAGAACTTAGCAAACTCAACACCCAAAGAACAAATAATCCAATCAAGAAATGGGCAGAGGACAAAAACTGATGCTTTTTAAGCAAAAATCCCATAGGATAGTGATTAGTAGGAATCACGACTATCTTTCTCCCAAAAACCACCAATCTCATTTCCAACTTAACTTCACATACATTATTTCAGTCTATAACTGTTTAGAGAAGAGTTGTCCATTACAGATTGGAAAAGTGCAGGAAAATGGGAAAGATTTTTTTTATTTTTTATCTTTATAGATCTTTAATTTATTCAATAAGGATTTGTTGCCATCCAATGAACGAAGACATAATTGCCTTGGTTGCTTTTCTGGACATTTATTGATTAAAGGGAATCATATAACACGAGAATAGGCCAGAAGAATCTTAGCCAGTATGCTCTTCATTGTTTTGTTCCAATCAGCTCTGGCACTGTTTGGGTTATAAGGCCTCTTCCCTTACTGGCTGTATCACCGCTTTAGGTAATACTCACATGAGTGCCTACACCAAGATGCAGTGACTTTGGCACTCTCCCATATACTCTATGGGAATAAAAACTTCTACTTTTTCTGGAAAGGAATCTGGCACTATTGATCAAAATTTCTTAAAAAGTTAAGGTCTCCTAGCTAGGTAAGTTCGAAGAATCAGCGCTGACTCCACACGTTTCCGAGTTTCTTTCTACTTCACAGGTATCTTCACACATCTCCTTTATAGACTTCTCCTTTTTCGTGTGTGACCTTGAAATACTGGCATGTCCCAGTGGGAATGCTGGGATCTTATTTCTTCTTTTTATACACTGTCCTTCAGAAATAAAATCTAGTCCCATGGCTTGAAATTCCATCTAAATCATTGACTGTTTGTAAATCTTGCCCCAAATTTTCCAAATATGCTTCTCCAGTGGTATACTTCATTTGTCTCCACCCTCCGTGTTCTGACATCATTAGTTGGCACCTATATATGCACTCACTTGTACCTTACAGTAATTCAAGTGTTACATTGACTCTTCTCTTTCCCTCATATCTACAGCAGGTTCTGTTAAGCTTACCCCAATGACAGATTTTCAGTCGGCTCTCCTCTGTGTACTACTTTTTACCATTTTTTGTTTAAATTATCCCTGTTGTTCCTTTGGACATGACTACAGTGGCCTCCTAATTTGCCTCCCATTTGCCCTGGCCCATTAATAGTCCATTCTTCATCCAGTAGCTAGAGTGATCTTTTACCAATGCAAATCAGATCACTTTAACTGGGTTGCCTACAGTATTTCAGTGCTGTATTTTTTCACATGGACTAAAACCCATGCTCCTTTGACTGGCTTACCAAGCTCTACATGATTTGGCCCCTCTGACTTCTTTCCCCTGATACCACTTTTCCTCTCATCCAATCAGACCTCTGCCTGATTGACCATTTCCTGGGTTCCCTAAACGTGCCAGTATCATTGTTTTCCTAAGCCTTGCATCTGGATGTTGACCTGGCTTGGAATAAATGTTGGCTGATTCCTTCTTCCAACATTTTATTTCTCCAAACTACCCTTATCTTTACATGATATCTTTATTTGTTTATTATCTGTCTTTATTTTATTTTTTTAAAAGATTTTATTTATTTATTTGACAGAGAGAGATCACAAGTAGATGGAGAGGCAGGCAGAGAGAGAGAGAGAAAGGGAAGCAGGGTCCCTGCTGAGCAGAGAGCCTGATGCGGGACTCGATCCCAGGACTCTGAGATCATGACCTGAGCCGAAGGCAGTGGCTTAACCCACTGAGCCACCCAGGCGCCCTATTATCTGTCTTTATATGGCAGAAGGCTGTGTGGGGTCATTTGCCTTGTCATTTGCCATACCTTGCCACATCATAGATGCTCGGGAAGTGTGTTGAGTGGATGAATAAGCTTTGGATGTTATTAAGTGTTTGCTTTGTCTATAATTAATCTGATAATAATAGATACCTATATAGTACTTGTACTTTTGAAGACAAGTAATGTTTATTGAGTAACAGCTTGTTTTGTGTATTTTTATTCCATTAACCTTTCAAAAAAATGTATGAATTGACTATAGTCCTTCCTATTCTACGCAGAAAGAAACACAAGACTCAAAGGGATTTGGGTTCCAAGTCATTGAGGCCAGTACTTTTTTTTCTCCCCATTTACCTGGATAATAAAATTGAAAACTTACTTACCTACTACTTCGTTGTGTGGGTTTTAGATCTTTGACAGGAGACCATCTTAAAGATTTTTTTTAATTTATTTTTTTAAAGGTTTTATTTATTTATTTGACAGACACAAGTAGGCAGAGAGGCAGGCGGAGATAGAGGAGGAAGCAGGCTCCCTGCCCAGCAGAGAGCTAGATGTGGGGCTCGATCCCAGACCCTGAGATCATGACCAGAGCCAAAGGCAGAGGCTTTAACCCACTGAGCCACCCAGGCACCCCTTAATAGGCTTGTCTTGATAGGCTCTGCCACAAGCTTGTGCTACATCTCTTACGTGGAATGTCATTGTTTTTTCCAAACCAGTTTTCTTCATATTTATGTTTACATTTTTTCCTCAATGGCTTCTTTTTAAAACTCTCTCTTTACTCTCTAAACTTATCTTCCCTCATTTCCGTCTCAACAAACTATCTGAATTTCCCTTGTCCTTCCCTAGTCTTTGATTGGTTCGTTATCTAGAGTGTGCTAAAGTTCCTCGACCTCTTCTGTTTTCCATGTGTTCCTGATTTACGCTCATTGCTTCAGCAGTCAGGTGGTGTGGGTAGCTTTCAATTTGTTCATGCCCAACCTAATATCTGGGTGATTCTATATGGACCTTCTTCACACAAACCAAACCACGTTCATCATCTCTTCTCTTGAAATGACCTCTGCCTTTAACACTTCTCTCACTTTCTGTCTTTGAATTGTTATATTTATTAATTTTTGTCACTGGCACCATCACAGCCCTTTCCTTTTCAATCAGCCTTAAATTCCTATGCATTCGCCTTTGCTTCTTTGATTTAAAAAATTGAACATTTTCATTAAATGAAACTAGGAAATGTCAGTCAATTGTAAACCTCCTTATTCCAACATTACCTTTTCTATCTGCCTTGGGAGGCAGTAACAGAATTTGCTTTCCTGCCATCTTGGATGGAGAAACATGAGTCAAAATAATCAGAAGATGACCTTTTTAGTTATAGGAACCAGGGACTTGTGGTTTAGCTCTGGAACTTCCTGTGTTCATTTCCTTTTAATGAGCCTTTTAAGCTTTATCTCTAAAACTATGCAACTTTGACCTTTTGCTTCTTTAGGCTAATAATTACCTAATTAACTTTGAAGGCAAGTCTCATGCTACAATTTATCCCTTTCCCACAAAGACATTTGGATCAACATGATTTCCACCTTTTCCTACCTTTGTGTGCACAGTTCAGATCTCAATATGCCAATACAAACATCCTTTGTATTTTTAGTTTAGCCTGAGGACAGAGGCTGAGGAAATGTCCGAAAACATAGGCATTTTTTGCATTATCCTGAAAGAATTTAGTTCCAATGACAAAATTAATAAGTATTCATTGTAGAACAGTTGCCAACACCAGAAATCTTTTTCTCAGACACACGCACAGCGCACACACACACACACACACACACACACAGCTTGTATTCTACAACATAAAAACAAACACTGTTAGGCTTTGCAGTAAAATATGTGTGTGGATGTGTATAGATACATATATTTGCATATAATACAAGTTTAAGTAAGAACACTCTGAATATGCTGTTGGGGTAGCTACTTTTTTACTTAATATTTTTCCATGTAAATAAACATACTTCTGTAATGCTATTTCAATGACTATAGTCTCTATGATGTAATCATTTTATAGGTGATTTTAAATCAATTTCTTTTTTTTGAGTTTTTAGATTCCTCCTAGTTTTTCACTCAAACAGGCAACACATAGATAAACACTTTCTAAAACTTAGTTCATATTCACAATTAGGGTAAATTTCTATGACTCAAAGTGTTAGGAAAAATGTATATTATGTATGGCTATATTTTTGTTCCATATGCATCCACATATATTATCATAGTTTAATAATTGAAAAACTATCATTATTTTCATCTAAAGTTACTTTAATTCATATTTTTGATCAAGAGTGAATTTGGAAGTTTCAAAGATATTGATCATGCATTTACATTTTTATTTCAGTAAACTATTTTTATTATAGTGTTTTAATATTGAAGTTATTTATTTGCTTTTCTAATTGATTTGTAAAATTTTTATAGATTAAAAGACATCTTTTTAATGAAAATAATCTTTCTTTTTCAAATGTCTTTTCAGTTATAAAAAAGTTATTTATTTTTTTATATATTTGAGATAGAAAGAGAGAGGGAGTGGGGAGAGAGAATCTGAAGCAGACTCAGCGCTGAGTGCAGAGCTGGACGCAGGGCTCGAGCCCATGAACTCATGACAGGGAGATCATGACTTGAGTAGAAACCAAGAGTTGGACACTTAATTGACTGAGCCACCCAGGTGTCCCCAAATGTCTTAATTTTTATGTAATATCATCAATAAATGAATGTTAAATTTTTTTATAGATTTTTTTTTAAAGATTTTTATTTATTTATTTGACAGAGAGAGATCACAAGTAGACAGAGAGGCAGGCAGAGAGAGAGAGGAAGGGAAGCAGGCTCCCCGCCGAGCAGAGAGCCCGATGTGGGACTCGATCCCAGGACCCTGAGATCATGACCTGAGCCGAAGGCAGCGGCTTAATCCACTGAGCCACCCAGGCGCCCCTATAGATTTTTTTTTTTTTACTTCCCTTTGTTGTTTTTGTTTTCTGAAATGACCTAGTCAATGGATAGATCACACAAATATATAAATTATCCTAAATTGTTTTTTTTTAATTATGTCTTTGGTTTTATAGTATGATAAATGGATCTAATTTATTTTTTCTAAATATAATTATTTAATTTTCTAAAACCAGCTGTCAGATAATTCGTGCTTTCTAGTGATTTGAAATGTCATTTTATCATATACTGAATTCTTATATGTAATTTAATAATATATGTAATTTTTCTTCATTGTGGTGCAAAGTTGTTATATTGTATTCATTGTCTTATCTTCTACTGCAAATATATATATGCCTATATGTGTGCATACACAGATGTATATATACAGAAATACATGCATTATATTTAAAAACACACACAGTATATATACATATATTCTCTTATTATGAATGTTCACCAATATTTAGTGCTTTCACCCATTTTTTTCTTCCATGAGTACTTGAAACTACAAGTGAAAGCAAATTACATTGGGATTTTGAGATTGTGTTAACATATCAATTAATTTGTAAGAAATTTGCAGTACTGAATCTTCCTATCTTAAAGACATTAGACTCTTAAGGAGTGCTTAACATTTTCATTTTTATGGTACTCAGTTTTCAAACTTTAGTCTTTGGTATTTTACAATAGTTGTTGCTGTTGTACATAGGACTGTTTTTCCTATTTAACTTCTTAAATGTTTATTTGATCCAGGCTTCTTACTAAATTCTATTACTTCTAGTGATTTTTAATGGACTGTTTTGTTTTAAGAGATGATGAATTCATTAGCTATTTCCAAGATCTAGCAGCTTCAGGATACTGGGTTGTTGCTGGTTTGTGAGAAGCCCCAGCAGAGCAATTTTATTAGGGTTAGTTCATGTTCATTTTGGTGATCACACTGCTCTAGGCTAAGGTGCTTTATACTGAATTGACTAGGTTGTCTTCTGTCCATTTTGGTATTAGATTGAGAAGAATTGCTCACATTTGATCATCAATGATGATCTATCATTACAGCAGTCTTTGACCTAGGATTCCTCCTAGTCTCCTGTGGGTCTTTACAGAGGAGCCATGAAACATCAGAGATGGGTGCCTAGGGACTGAGGCCATACTCATCAGCTTCCCATTTATTCTGTCCATTCTTGTCTTGGGTCTTCCTGAATTACAATTTATATGATTATATTTGAGTCTAGTCTGTGAAAAGGATTTAGAATGTAGTGCTAAAATATTATTTTAAAGCCTTGTCTTCTAAATGCAGTTTAAACAATTCTTCCTCTACTCCTTGTGTTATTTCAGGGGTATTGAGAGCATGTTCTGAAAGCACTCTGTTAGTGTTTCTGCTTGAATGGTCATCATCTACAGAAGCATTTGTTTTAGTTCTTAAGTCTCCTAGGTAATTAATTAGAAAGCACTTTAACTCTGTGTTTGATTTTATGGAAATACCCCATTTTCATTCTTTCCCTAAACATACACTAAGCACCATGCTGCAAGGTGAGAATACAAGCATGGACCGGACTTGTCAATGTGAAGCTTCAGAAGAAGAAAAAATTCTGTAAATGGACACTCACCATGCCATTAATGTGCTTCTGTAGTGGAGAGGTTGGTGAGAATGTGCACAGAGCAGTCATAGGCTTAATGGTTGAATACTTCAACCAAATCTTGGTTGAATAATTTGACCAAATCTTCCCAGTGGAATTGCCACCAAGACTGAGCTTTAAACATGTAGAAATTAGAGATGAATAGATTTTGAATTTTGTGTCAGTTCTGATTTTGTCCATGGAGCTGAGTGTGGAATGAATATAATTTGTCCTCTTTTTTTTTTTAAATTTTATTTATTTATTTGACAGAAAGAGATCAAGATCACAAGTAGGCAGAGAGGCAAGCAGAGAGAGGGGGAAGCAGGCTCCTCGCTGACCAGGGAGCCTGATGTGGGGCTTGATCCCAGGACCCTGAGATCATGACCTGAGCCAAAGGCAGGGGCTTAACCCACTTAGCCACCCAGGTGCCCTTAAAATTTGTCCTCTTGAAGAAAGATGAGCCAAGAAATTTTAAGTGAGCAATGTAGCTCATTTTTTTAAAAAAATTATTTATTTATTTATTTGTCAGAAAGAGAGATAACACAAGCAGGCAGGGTGTCAGGTAGAGGTAGAGAGAGAAGCAGGCTCCCTGCTGAGCAAGGAGTCCGATGTAGGACTAGATCCCGGGACCCTGGGATCAGGTCCCGAACTGAAAGTAGCAGCTTAACCAACTGAGCCACCCAGGTGTCCCCAGTGTGGCTCATTTTATAAACTAACTGGTTCTTCCACTCTTTTGCTATTTGATTATGCATGTGTGTGTAACCAGTGGTGAATGATAAGTCACAGATGTATATTTTTATAACACACAAAAGATTTTAGATTTGTCCTTTTGTATATTAATATTCTTTCTCCCTTCTGTCAGTCATTTACTAAATAAAATAAATGGTTTAAAGAAATTCACGTTCAACAAACTATTCTTTTTTAGAAATATTTTGTGTATTTCTTTTAGAGGGAGAATGAAAGTTGGGGCAGGGGCAGAGGAAGAGGGAGAGAGAATCTCAAGCAGACTCTGTGTTGAGCATGGTGCTTGACATGGGGCTTGATTCCATGTTCCTGAGATCATGACCTGAACTGAAACCAAGAGTGGGTTGCTTAACCCACTGAGCCACCCCTCAACAAACTATATTTAAGTGTAGTTTCTTTCACTTATTTCTAAGTATGTGATCCTTACTAATTCATGATAAATATTAATTTGTTCCTAATACCATATGAATTTAAGATAACATGAAAGAGTATGATAATATTTTGAAATAGTTAAATAGTTAAATGAATTTAGGATAACATGAAAGAGCATGATAATACTTCAAAGTAGTTAAATATTAGGTCTTTATACTATTTTAAAATCTCCATAAAATCAAGGTTACTTTCTATAATGTTTACTTTGTGTGCTATTTATCTGAATCAAGCAGAATGAGGAATATAACATTTATTATACTATTCAAAAATTACAGAACTCAAGGAGCACCTGGGCAACTCAGTTAAGTGTCCAACTCTTGATTTCAGCTCAGGTCATGATCTCAGGGTTGTGAGATCATGTCGCTCTCGGCCTGCAAGAACGACACGGAGACACGCGTGGAGGCAAACTTCTTTAATGGTTTCTTTTTATCTTCTTCCCACTCTGGCGCAGCACAGCACGCAGCTCCCGCCGCCCCACTCCGGCGTCGCCCCTCGGCGCCCGCCCCCGCTGCCATGGTCCAGGCTCCGGCCCCAACCGGCCCGAGTGGCTCGGCAGGGCCTGGCTCCTGGCGGCCCGCCCCTCTACAAGTACATTCAAGCAGCTTAGCCTGCCTAGCCAATCACCGCAGTGCTCATGCACCTCCTGCGTGAGTGGACCTAAATGAACAGCCAATCATATTCAGTCCCTTACAGCTCTTATAGTAGGCCTCCTGTACTGGCTCCTGACATCTCCCCCTTTTTTATTTATTTATAATGGCTGAGATCGTGCCTGTCTTAGGTTGCCAATCCTCAGCACACATGCTTACCCGTCATCGGGTACTCTCCCTGGTCGAAGAGCTCCTGTCTTAGGTTGCTATGGTGTGGGATCAGTCTTACCCATCTTTGACTACCGATCTAGCATACTTAGCCATATCTGGGGGGAGGTACCAGCTTCAAGAGCCATCATGGCTTGAACCATGAGGTGTTATTGTCGTTGATTGCGACGGACACGGCCACACACCCAACGTAACATTAGTATGTTAGCTGTGATTAAGAGAACAGCCATGGCACCAAGTCTGGCCCACTATTTGAGGAACGAAACTGATTGCTGTAACATTTTTTCCACTCACTAACAGGTGCAATAGTTACTTTGGTAGAATTTATGGATATAATTTGAGCTCGTAATTGCCTAGTTAAATTTTGAAATTGACAGTTCCAGGTACCATTAAGAATTCTTCCCAATTGTCGAGACCGATTGGCCGCTACTGACAAGTTATTGTAAGCTACGGGAGTAACACAAAGTCCCGCCATATTATGTATACATCCTGTTGAGATTATAGATTCTAAGACATCTATTTGTTCCTGTACTAGATCAACTCTTTGATTTACAATAAGGATCCCAGCATGCAAATGTCCGTTAATTTGTTCTTGCGTAGCCAATGCTTCAGCGACCATTCCTGTGACGTTGTTGAGCGCAGCTGCTGTCTGTACTGACGTTGTCAACGCTACCGCGGCAGCAGTAGCAGCGGCGGCGGATGCTGCGATAGCTGCAATAATGGCTGCTGTTATTCCAAAGTCTCGTGTATGTAGAAGCAGCACCGGCAGGTTGTCGGGGTTCACCTGTACTGGCATCGGGATATACGTCGGTATCTTGGCTATTACTGCCGAGTCTCCCACCGTGGCATTCCAACATTCTGATAGCAGACAATTCTGGGACTCACAAGAGAGACTAGATGACTTGTTAATAGTAGAAGCATTAAAAACTATGAAGAGAAAGGGAGCTCTAACACAGACGGGCGTTGGTGAGTAACTTATGTGCTTAGCTGAGGTGCAATTGCAAGTAACATTTGTTTCAAATGGAGAGCCTACGTGATAGTTGTACATACAGTTACGCCATATAGACCCATTAATAAAGTGAAGGCTTTCCAAGCCTGTACATGCCTGTGCAGTGTTGCAGAGCAGCCACCTATCTAGAAGGTGAGCTGAGGCGCCTTGCGCCGGGTCTTGGTAGGTATAATTATAGCCAAAAAAGGTGGAGCTAGAGTAAGTGGGGATTTTAGGACTGAATGAGAATCCTGTTCCCACCCAAATTCCTGAGAGGCTACTATGGCAGCCACTCGTGCGGTGCAGCTCGCACAATAGCAGGCCTTGGTGCAGCAAGGTTTATACGGAGGAGGCCCCTCGTAAGGTGGCGCTGTTGGGGCTGGGCGCGTGGGCATAGGATCTAAGTTATCTACCACTTCCATCTTTGTTTGTAACTGCGCCATAGCTCCTTTTTCCGCTTTTAATTTCAGCTGCGCCATAACTTTCCCCTGCATTTTGAGCTGCGCCATAGCCTTCTTTAGCTTTTCCTCCTTTTTTGCAAGCTCCTTTTGCATCTTGCTCACCTTTTGGCTTTTGGGCGATTTCCCTCCTCTGCTCCTTTCCAAAAACCAGGGAACCGTTTGTCCCACTTCTCTCAAAAACAAACAAGCTGTTTTATTTTTTAAAGGAGTACCAATTTCTTTAAGGATATCAGAAAGCAGCCCCAGCATTTTATATGTGGCCATCTCGTTTCCCATACCGGAAAGCTTTACTCTCGTCCTTATCCTAGGAACTTTGCAGCCATCTCGTTTCCCATCCCGGAAAGCTTTCTACGCTCGTCCTCGACTTGAGGAACTTTCCCTGTCACTAGACAGAAATAGGTGCACTCTACCTGATTGTTGCCTAACTCCGCGCATCTCTTCTGCACGAGTTCCCGGGTTTCGGCACCACTTGTCGCTCTCGGCCCGCAAGAACGACACGGAGACACGCGTGGAGGCAAACTTCTTTAATGGCTTCTTTTTATCTTCTTCCCCCTCTGGCGCAGCACAGCACGAGCTCCCGCCGCCCCACTCGGGCATCGCCCCTCGGCGCCCGCCGCCGCTGCCATGGTCCGGGCTCCGGCCCTCTCCGGCCCGCAGGGCCTGGCTCCTGGGGGGGCTGCCCCTCTACAAGTACATTCAAGCATATATATACCGGCAGCTTAGCCCGCCTAGCCAATCACCACAGTGCTCATGCACCTCCCGCGTGAGTGGACCTAAATGAACAGCCAATCATATTCAGTCCCTTACAGCTCTTATAGTAGGCCTCCTGTACTGGCTCCCGACAAGATCAAGCCCTGTGTTGGGCTCCATGCTGGGCAAGGAGCCTGCTTAAGATGCTCTCTCTTCCTCTACCTCTACACTTTCTCTAAAATAAATAAATAAATAAATAAAAATAAAAATTATAGAACTCAAAATAGTTAAAATTGTAACTAGTAATAAAGACAGTCCTTCTAAGAGATGTGGAGGTGAAGGTCCAGAAGACATTAGTCTAGTCATAGGACTGATAGGAGGGAAAGCAGGAGACTAGACCTTGCTTATTTTCATTTTGATGTCCTTCACCATGATCTCATCAAATGTCTCATTTAATACAATAATTCAGGATTATTAAATCAAGATAAAAACAAGACTGAGCCACATTCTTGCACAATTCCCTTCAGTAAAAGGAACTTCTTCCAGTAGTGTTAAAGAACTTACCAAAATTTTAATTTATATTTCTAATTAATTATTCCCTAAGTTTCCAGGAAAATGTGGCTGAAGGAAGAAAACCCCACCTTCCCAAGACCATACATGTTTTTTTCATTCTGAAATGCCTCAGAGAAAGAAGACAATGTAAAAGAAGCTGTTTGGAAATGGAAAAATTTGCATCCTGAGAGATGAATGTGTGTGTGTTCGTGTGTATGTGCGTATGGGTATGCGTGTGTGTGTGTGTGTGTGTGTGTGTGTTTGTGTACATGTATTCTTCATCCAGGTTGTCCAATTTATCTGTCTCCATCTAGGATATATTTCTCAGACTGTTCTGAAATCTAGATAACTGCTTTTATCTAATGATACTACTCTTTGATGCTGGGGATAAGATTTCTACTCTTCAAAGAACAGATTAAGTTATTCACTCAACAATACTTGTTTACTCAATGCATATCCATTCACTCAGCAAATATTAAGTACCTTCTCTATGTGTGGCCTTTCAAGAGCTTCTATTCTAATATGGGGATTCAGATAGCACAGACTGAATATAATAACTAAATAAATTGTACTTTGTATTAAACAAGTGCTATGGAAGAATGTAAACATAGAAGACAGTAAGAGTATGGATATAGGCAGAATGGCCTATCTTGACCTCTGTGCCACACATTCTTGTATGAGGGTTTTGCACATGTTATCTGATTTATTCCAGGCAACAACCCTGCTAACATAGAAACATAAGCAGTAAGAAGCTAATGATTAGGTCACACAACTAGTAAGGAAAAACGCCAAATTAAAATGTGGTATTCTTGCCTCTAAGAACTCGTGGCCTCTGTGGTAGAGATTGGATTTGGGGAAATCAGGTATACAGAGACCCACAGAATATAGTGGGATAAATGGTGGAAGGCGGATTCAGAGAGCAGTTGTTGGCCTGTGAGCCAAATCTGGCCTGCCTCTTGTCATAAATAAAATTTTATTGGAACTCAGCTGGATTGTTTCTTAAGCCACAAACTTGGTGGCTTAAAATAGCACACATTTATTCTCCTCCAATTCTGATGTTAGAAGGGCAAAATCAGTTTCACAAGGACAAAATCAAGGAGACCTATATGGAAGCTCTAGGGGAGATTCCCTTTCTATGTCGTTCCCATCTTTCAAGCATGCATTCCTTGTGTTGTGGCCCCTTTCTCCATTTTTGAAGCCAGCAGCATAGCATCTTGCTTCAGTTGTCACATTGCCTTCTGTCTCTGCATTTAAATGTCCCTCTGCCTCCCTTTTTTAAGGAGACTTGTGATTACATTTAAGGCCCACTCAGACAATACCATATTATCTCCTTGTTTCAAGACCCTTGGTTTAATCACATTTACCAAATCCCATTTGCAACATATTGTAACTTCCACAGGTTCCAGAGATTAGGACCTGGATATCTCTGGGGACCACACCAGACATACTCATTTGTTAGTTTGTTGCTTTTGGCTGCTTTCTTGCCACAGCAGCAGAATTCAATAATTTTCAACAGAGGGTGTATGACTTAAAACATTTACATGTGGCCTTTTACAGGGAAAGTTTGCATTCCCTTGCTACAGAAGAGAAGCACCTGCCTCAAGGAAAAGGGGCTTTCTGACATCAGAAACCACTGCTCTTTGGCAGGGAAATGAAAGAAGTTAAAGATCAATCACATCAAAATTAAAGTAAATCAAAATTCTCCTCACCCTCATACAAACACGGGGTCTTCAAGCAGCAGGAAGATTTTCTTCTGCTGGTTCTCATGACTAAAATCTTTATTCTAACTCCCTGGAGAAAATATCCTTTCAGGATTAAAAGCAAAACACTAGCTTAGAGTCAGTGGAGTAAAAACTTCTAATCTGTACTGATAGTATGCACCAGCATAGTTTCCCAATGACATTTTGTTAAGCAATGAAGTATCCAGGGAAGTGAAGCCCACACTTAAACTAAAGTATTTCAGTTTTTTTTTTTTTTTTTTTTTTAACTAGCAGTTTGGACCCACATCATGTCAGTCGTGTTATTGTACAAATGGAAATTTAAATTTCAGGTTTACGTAATGTTTACACTGCAAATATCACCCTGAGTGCTGTAAGGGTACACAAGACATCTGGGAATGCAGTGCAGCTTCGAAAACTATAGTTTTCATAGCATCACAGCAATGCTTTTAGTAAATATATAATTATAAGCGACCCAAATTTGCCAATACTGGCAAACACGTGCAATCTTTTCGACGAAAGAAAATTGCTCCTGTGGCCAAGTTTTGAGTAGAATTCCAACATTTGTTAAGATCTTTGAATGGTAGGGCCTATCGCAGAGAGAACATAAACCATCTCTTTATGTTTGGAACTGTGTTCATTCATTAACCCCTCAGGTTTGGATTTTGTGCATCCTTATTTTTCAGTTAATGATACCTTAGGGGTAGTAATAACCAATACTTATATAGATCTTCTCATGGGTCAGGCAACAATGCAAGTGTTACATTCACATCAAGGCATTTAATTCTTTCAACTGAAGCTGTTATTACCCCTTTACAGAGGTAAAAGTTGAAGAACAGAGCGACTAAGCAGCTTAACTAAGATTGTACCACTTAATAACAAAAAATACAAATTTGAATCCAAGAATACAAAAGCTATCCTTTTAACCACTACCCTGGGCTCCCTCTCACATATACATTTATGCCAAGGAGCTCTTGATCTCTGAAATATGCTGGGGACAGTAAATAGATCAGTAAGACAGCAGTCCTGCTAGACCAGAAGGATTTTTTCCTAGAAGTTTCTGAAAGATTTCTAACGAAGGGTTAAGCATTTATTATCATATACCAATATACCTAAAGCTCATTTTAGATTCATCTTGTTAACTTTAGGCTTTTGCTAATCAGCGCTTTACCTTGGCGGCGTATTAGAATGTTGGTGGGCTAATAAAAATACCAGTCCTTGGCACGATCCCACGCCAAATACATCAGATTCTGGAGATGGCTCCTGGAGTATAGGTATTTACTGAGTGCTCTCTGGGTGATGCTAGCAGGAGATCTGGGTTGAGGACACAGTCTGATCCCCTATATACCTCACAGAGGTAGTGCCGAGGTTTCAAATACTTCACCATAAATCACAGCATTAGGTGTTAAAGATGAGAACATTTTCAACTACCTCATTGTTAATCAAGACTGAGAAACAGGGTGCATTTGGATAAATGCTTATACATTTTGGATTCAGTCTCTGAGTGTTTTTTGATACTTTCAGGATTTTCCAGAGCCAGCATTCTGAGACTTCTCACATAGCTTCTGCATCAGAGAACTAGCTCCATGGAGAGAGATGGGAGGAATTCTTCTCGGGTGTACATTCCAAACCTTGCAATGCCGGCCGGCCCAGAAGTAGAAGGGAATATGTGTGTGGCTATCCCACTGGAGTCTGCTGTAATGCACCAGCTTGTTACTATTCAGCATGCTGCATGGTTGGTTTCATTTCTATTAAAGAAAAAAGAAAAAGGTCTTCTAATTCATAAGAAAAGCACATGGATTTGGCCAAACATTTCCAGAGTTCTGATTATGATACTGAACAGATCAACAGACTCTATTTCCCTTCAAGCAATGCTAACATTGAGCTCTGGCATAAACTTGAGTGTTCTTTTCTTGAAGGAAAAAGCCTTATGTAGGCCAGCCATGGAGAGCATAGAGGATGTTAAAACCGATAGGGGTCATTGGCATGGGCAGCTGGCTTGTCCAGATATAGATGATGCTGAGATTTTCCTCCAGTCCAGGCAGACAGACACAAACAGTGACACAGACAGACACACAGACCACACACGTAATGAAAGGTTTCAGAGGGATGAGTTTGCCAGTTTATTAATAACAATGAAAGAAATCATTGCATATGAACGTGAAAAAATAATCCCAAGGAACACAAGTAAATTTAATGTCACTGTATTAATAAATTCTAGGAGAAAGACACTCTAGGAGGTGTTATTTGATACTATGTTTTTTCATCATTTCTAATAATGAATCATAGAGCCTTGTTGTGGCTGGCTGGCTGTCTGGTTATCTATGTAAATCCCAGAGGTGTTCCTTGCCTTTGTCCTTGGAGATGCCCTAAAGTGGATAGTTTCATTTGACAGCATCCTGGACTGTTGAGAGAACCAAGATAAAGAGTTGACAAGATGATCTAATAGACCTTTTATGGTTCCTTCTTCTTTTATTGGGTGAAAATAGTAAGCATGCATTCAGAAACAGACTCTGACCTTCAATGGGTGAATAGAAGATGCCCGTATTTGTGCACACTTACTCTAAATACCCTTTCATGCATGAATTTCCATCATTGTGGGCCAGTAGAAAAATCAAAGAATGGCAGAAATGCTGGGACTCTAGCCAGAAGTTAAATGTGGCCATAATAGCTCATGGGAATGAGAGACCATTGGTCACTGTAGAGTTCTTTAAATGGGAAGCTGGGTTGGGGCCAATAAGTGTCTCTTCCAGACTTACTTCATCTCTCAATACCTTTTTTTAATTTTTTTTTTAACTTTGCCTCCTTTGGAATGGAACACTGGCAACCACTTCTTTCTGGTCATCAGAGACTCTGGTATATTTTAGAATACAAGGGTCATCACTATAATTGGGACAACATTAATTTTAAATCAGAGTGGGCACATATCAAGGCCATGTCTTGACATTTTGATATGTGTATAGTTAGATGCTGCTTGACTTTTTTCTTATGACTCTGAGTCGAGGATGGGGTCAAGATGGTTTCTTGTAAAGTTTCTAAATGGTCGGATACACATAAGATTATGTGGAAAGAATATGTGATGCACAGTTGTAGCCTTGTAGTGGTTCCCGAGGGCTAGACAGTCCAACAAAGCGGCCTTGTGTGGTAGTGCTTGGCATGAAGGACACCTGGTGCAGTTCTATTTTTCTTTCGCATTACATGCCTTCAGTTTCTAGTCTTCTCTTAACAAGCTTATGGCAACTTTTGATTGTGTATTGACTTCGGCCAGGTGTCCCAATTCCCCTCTCTATTCATTTGCTGAGATCTTTCCTGCCATCTGAAACACTTGCCACTTCCTCTGCTAATTTGTGCTTCTTCAAAATGATGGAAGTGATCACCAAATCCACCATTTCAAGTGTTATTCACATCTGATCACTTCTTTACATTTGCTGGGATGTATACTCTAAGATTTGATGTACAGTTTTGGAAATGATAGACCATGTTATGTATATTTCTTCACAACCAAGTTTCAGTGTCTTCAGAGCAGTTCTATTGACTTCCAACCCTTTTCTCTCCTCCTCCGTACAATGTGAATGCCACCTAATTCAGGATGACAGACTAATTGCTTGGTGAATGAATCTGACATGCTTAGTGAATTTTTAGTATTTTACAGAGAATGATAGCAATGGAAGCAGAATATGGAAATGCATTGATATTTATACAAATTATGTGTAAATCTATTGCATGTAGTCTAAACGAATAGAACATTCTGAGGAAACTTATTATGCTTTGAGCCCAAATAGGCCTTGTTAAATCTCACAGTTGCTTGTTTTAGAGTACTCCCCCCGCCTTTTTTTAAGATTTTATTTATTTATTTGAGAGGGAGAGAGAATGAGAGAGCATAAGCAGCGGGGAGAGGGAGAGGGTTAAGGAGGAGAAGCAGACTCCCTGCTGAGCCCTAGGCAGGGCTCCATTCCTGAGATAATGACCTGAACCCTAGGCAGCCCCTTAATCAGCTGAGCCACCCAGGTGCCTCCTAGAATACTTCTAATTGTATTCATTCAATGATTATGTATCACTGAATGAGAATTGAAGTGAAATCACAAGCTCAGAGATTGTTATTAGAAGATAATAAAGAAAAATGTTAGGCACAAATTCATCAGTCTTCCTAAAACCTTAGTAAGATAATTTCTGAGCCCTTAAAAATTGATGGCATTACTTTAAAGGCACCTTTAGACTTTGATTTTAATTTCTATAGGTAATTTTGGAAAGACACTGAGGAAAAGTTGTGATTGAGACAAGAATTTTTCTAAAATTTATTTTTAGTCACATTAAACCCTCACCCTCACTTAAGAAACAGTTTCTTGCTTCTTTTTTTCTTAAGATTTTACTTATCTATTTATTTGAGAGACAAGGAGAGAGAGAGTGCGAGAGAAAGAGCATGAGTTTGAGCAAGAAGAGGGAGTGGTCGTGGAAAGTAGGTTTAGCAGACTCTGCTCTGAGCACCAGTGCTGGAGCCCAAGGTGGGGCTTGATCTTAAGACCCTAAGATCATGACCTGATCTGAAACCAAGAGTCAGATTGCTTAACTGATTGAGTCACCTGGGTGCCCCAAGTTTCTTCCTTCTGAGTGTTCAGTCATGGTTAGTAACTTTCAAAAATGCCAAATCTGAGAAAATGAGAATTAAATACCAATTCCATAGTCTCAGAGAATTACTATGTCTTCCTCCCCAAATCACACTCTCTTTCTGGGAGTAGCTATGATGAATTTAGTACCTAAGCCAGTATCTGTTCAACAGGATTCTGTGTAACTTTTTAGAGGGAATTGAAAATCTCTCTTAAAATACAGCTTAATTCTCTTATCTTTGTTCAGTAATTAAAGTGACCAGTTTGTGTGTTATTTTTATCCGAAAATATCTTTTTTTAATAATTTAAATAGATTGCAAAAATGGAGAAACGAAGTCTTTTAAAATAAGATACCCTGAGGGGAAGAATTGGTTATTGTGGAACAAATGAGCTCATTCATTCTTGATCTTTTACCTAGAAGAGAATCTGAGAACCATAATGCATTACATTAGCATATGTGTTTATGTAACCTAATTTTATTGGGTACTTGAAACCCATATTTGTACATGCAAATAGAGCCCCAGACATGCAAATATATTTGACTTCACTATGAAAATATTTACTTGTGCATACAAACAATGAGATTTCCTACTCATAAGCTACACAGCCACTTACTTTCAAGTTAATATAAGAATCTCTCTCTAATATACAGAAGAAATTAAATGTCCATATCTAATAAACATATTTAAAAATAGCCCTTTAAACCAGACTTCTAATTATGTTAAATGCCAAAAAACAAAAACAAAAAAATCACTCTGGGCAACATACCTAAGGAGGATAAATACAATTATACAGTTTTCAAACTAATAGAATAATTTAGCATTTATAAATGGATTAGACTAAGAAAATATAATATTTATAATATTAATAAATGCTATTACAACATTGTGAAAGAAAACGTAACTGGCTAGGGTAAAACAAAGATATCAAAACTATATTTCTCATAATTCTTCCTGTTTTCTACCAGTTGGGAGAAGATGTCAAATACTTCAACCTGTTCCAAAATATAGCCTCTTTAAACTGACAGGGATGGGGGGGTCTTACTACTCTGAAAGGTAATCTAATATAATGTGGTTGAACTCATTTAGATGATTGTACTACTTTAGTGGCTAATATTGCTTATCAGGAAAATGTCCACTTTTGTAGAATTAGCTTTCAACAGTGAAGTGACCTGAGATGGACCTTGATTTTTTTTTTTTTTCCCAGTTGACTCAGTAATATCTTTCAGTGATTCTATGTGGTTTGGGAAGAAAGTTTTTTCTGAGACCATTATATCAAGGATCAATATGCATTTGCCATCAGAGTTCTCAGACTTTCACAACTTCAATTTGGTCTCCCCTTTTGCATCTGAATTCATTCCTATACTGACCTTCCACTAGAAAGAAAGGAGAAATGCTACCATATAAGTACTAGATAGAGGGTCTGAGTAGAAATTTTTTTTTTGAAGAAGACATAGAGATGGCCAACAGACATATGAAAAGATGCCTAACATTACTAATCATTAGGGAAAAGCAAATCAAAACCTCAATGAAATGTCACCTTATACCCATAAGAATGACTAAAAGTGTTTGTGAGGATGTGGAGAAAAAGGAACTCTAGTGTACTATTCTGAGGAAGGTAAATTGAAGCAGCCACAGTGGAAAATAGTATGGAGGTTCCTCAAAAGATGAAAAATAGAAATACTGTATGATCTAATAATTCTACTACTGGTTATTCAAAAAAACAAAAACACTAATTTGAAAATATATATGCACATCTATGTTTTTGCAGTGTTATTTAAAATAACCAAGATACAGAAGCAATCTGAGTCCATCAATGGGTAAACAGATAAAGATGAGGTATATACATACACAATGGAATATTACTCAGACATAAAAAAATGAGATCTTGCCATTTTTAACACTATGGATTGTTGTTGTGCTAAGTGAAATAAGTCAGACTGAAAAAGACAAATACCCAAATACCATATGATTTCACTCATATGTAGAATCTAAAAAATAAGACCAAATGAATAAACAAAAAGCAAAATCAGATCTATTAATAAAGAGAAAAAAAAGTGATGATTTTCCTCTTGAAGGGAGCTGGGGAGATGAGCAAAATGGGTGAAGGTGAGAGGGAGGTTCAGGCTTACAATTATGGAATGAACAAGTCACAGAAATAGAAGGGACAGCAAGAGGAATACAGTCAATGATATTATAATAGCCCTGTATGATGACAGATGGTAGTGACACTTGTGGTGAACACTTAGCATAACTTACAAAGATATTGGATCACTAGGTTGCTCACCTTAGACTAATGTAATGTTATATGTCAACTATACTCACAAATTATCAATAAAAAAGAAGTATGGATGGAGGACAGATGGAAAGAAGGAAGGAATGAAGGAAGGAGGAAAGGAAGGAAGGAAGGCAGACAGACAGACATGATGACTGGTTATCATGGAGGAATGGGGGAATGTCATGGCAGAAGGGACTCTGAACTGGATGTTCTGAATGCTGTTTTCTATTCTGCTGTATATAAGCAGGTTATTGAACTCTTAGAATCTTAATTTTGTAAAGGGAAGACGTTCTCTTCTTTTAATTGGCTAAATTGTTTATTTAGGAGTCAACTTTCTGGAGCACCAGGGTAGCTGAGTCGTTGGGCACTCAACTCCTGGTTTCATCTTGGGTCATGGAATTGAGCCCCAGGGCAGACTTCTCACTCAGCGAGGAGTCTGCTTGAAGATTCTTTCCCTCTGCCCCTCCCCCAAACTCACATGAGCACCTCTCTCTTTAAGATAAATAAATAAATAAATCTTTAAACTGTTAAAAAACAGTCAACTTTGCAAGATTATGTGGTAAGAGGGAGGACTCACAAATGTACTAGATTGGTATATATTTGGACAAAATCTTATTTTTCTTAATTTACTGTAACTGACCTGATTTTCCTCATTAACAGCTGCATTATTGTCAGAGGAGCCTGAATTGCAACTTGGAATTAATAGTATCATAGCCCCTTCCAGTTTATATACCTTTGGATGCATCAGCCTTCTTTGAGTGAGGGCTCAGTAGGTCAGATTTTCTTCTTTCCCCTTCCTCTCCATGTGTGTGTGGGCAGGGAGAACATAGGTGGTAGTGTTCTCTGATCTACAAGATGTCCCCTGAATCCTACTGGTCTCTGCTGATTAGGGGCTTTTCTTGTCTCTTCCTTGAGCCAAAGACCAGTAAAGTAGTTCTTATCCTATTTGCTATGTGGTCAGCATTCTTGTCCCCACTACTGAAATTCATAGTTGTAGACATTTGCCAGTAGTAGTGACATTTTTGCATATTATGGCTTTTCCAGCCAAAGTCCCTTAAGACTTCTGCTTGTTTAGTTTCTCTGTGCTTTGTTACATGGAAGCTACTATGTGCCATTTATTCTGTGGGGATAAGGAGGGGCCCTTGGAATTATTGTTCTCGTTATCTCTCTCAGCTAAACCTGGAATACTACTTGAAGTCTCTCCAAGGTACAATCCTCCCAATGATACTGGGTTCTCTCCACACTGAGCTTGGGTTTCTTTTACATTCTTGCTTCTGTCTACCCTCTGTCTTCACACCAGAAGGAAGAAATTGAGGACTTTTCCCCCTAACTCCCCTCTTTTTCTTCCTTTTGAGTTTTTCATATTTTCTTACTATCTATAAAATTCTTTCCCTTGATAGATTTTGTCTGTATTTTGACAACCATCAGACATATACTGATCTCTGGATCAAATCTGGAGTCTGAAGGATTTGTATGGGTATGGAGTGATGAGGTATAACTATTACCTTAAAGAGAATAATGCAAAAATCATTTTACAAAAGTGAAAGAGGAAGAAGAAACAGGAGAAGGTGGAAGAAAAAGGAGAAGGAGGAAAAAGAATAGTTGAGGTTTGAAATCAGGACAACTCCCTGCCACCGCAAGGAAAACTATATTAAAACTAGTGTTTTATTTTAAACCATCTCATAGAATTTCTTCTTATATTCAAGCAGTGAATAGTAGTCATTTGAAAGAATGTATAGTTAGCATAGATCAACATTTAACTGTGTACACAATTGTTTTATGTCTTTCTTTGTAATACTCATCAAGTCCCTTCTTCATGATAAAGTTTTACTCCTTTAGAACAGAACCACAACAGCAATAAACTGCTTCTTTGGAACAGTGCTGATGAATGTGGATCAAACCAGTTATGGTAGATTGTATTTCCCATAGGCTCTTACAGAATTTTATCTCTCCTAATAAAGAGGTAGAGTTTATTTCCCATTCCCTTAAATCTTGGTGGTACTTGTGACTACATTGGTAAGCAGAATGCAGTGAATATGGCCTTGTATAACTTCTAAGGCCTCTACCAGTTGTCTCCTAGGACACTCATCTCTGAAGCCCAGCCACCATTTTGTGAGGAAGCACATTAGCTGAGAGTTGGTTTTCTTATTGGCAGCCCCAGGTAAGAGCTCAACACATAGACAACATCAGCTGTCAGACTTTGAGTGAGCAAACTTGCACATGATTCTAAGCTCTAGCTTTGAAGCCATTCTATTTCATTCTGAGTGGAACAAAGACAAAATAGTCCCTCCAAGTGCTAACCAAATATAGATTCCTAGGCAAAAGAAATATGGTTTAGGAAGCTACTCTATTTTTGGCTCAGTCCAATTAAATTGAAGAGAAGAGGTGAGAATTGTGATCTAATAATTAATTAAAATTAATTATTAAATTAAATTATTAAATTAAATTAAAATAATTGTACCCCAAGCACAACATAGTACTAAATAAACACACAGAATGGTTTATGACCTCAGGTAAGGATGGAAATATGGAAAATCTGTAGCTTTCTGTGATAGCATTCCCTAAGCTTAGAGACAATTTTATTTATTTGTTTGTTTATTTATTTATTTTTAATTTTTTTTCATCATACCAGTATTCATTGTTTTTGCACCAAACCCAGTGCTCCATGCAATACGTGTCTTCCTTAATACCCACCACCTGGCTCCCCCAACCTCCCACCCCCCGCCTCTTAAAAGCCCTCAGGTTGTTTTTCAGAGTCCACAGTCTCTCATGGTTCACCTCCCCTTCCAGTTTCCCTCAACTCCCTTCTCCTCTCCATCTCCCCATGTCCTCCATGTTATTTGTTATGCTCCACAAATAAGTGAAACCATATGATAATTGACTCTCTCTGCTTGACTTATTTCACTCAGGATAATCTCTTCCAGTCCCGTCCATGTTGCTATAAAAGTTGAGTATTCATCCTTTCTGATGGAGGCATAATACTCCATAGTGTACATGGACCACATCTTCCTTATCAATTCGTCCGTTGAAGGGCATCTTGGTTCTTTCCACAGTTTGTGACCGTGCCATTGCTGCTATAAATACAGATGGCCCTTCTTTTCACTACATCTGTATCTTTGGGGTAAATACCCAGTAGTGCAATTGCAGGGTCATAGGGAGGCTCTATTTTTAATTTCTTGAGGAATCTCCACACTGTTCTCCAAAATAGCTGCACCAACTTGCATTCCCACCAACAGTATAAGAGGGTTCCCCTTTCTCCACATCCTCTCCAACACATGTTGTTTCCTGTCTTGCTAATTTTGGCCATTCTAACTGGTGTAAGGTGGTAGCTCAAGGTGTTTTTAATTTGAATCTCCCTGATGGCTAGTGATGATGAACATTTTTTCATGTGTCTGATAGCCATTTGTATGTCTTTATTGGAGAAGTGTCTGTTCATATCTTCTGCCCATTTTTTGATATGATTATCTGTTTTGTGTGTGTTGAGTTTCAGAAGTTCTTTGTAGATCCTGGATATCAATCTTTTGTTCGTACTGTCATTTGAAAATATCCTATTCTCCTGAAGCTGTTTCAAAAAACTGAAGCAGAAGGAAAACTTCCAGACTTTTTTTATGAAGCCAGTATTACCCTGATCCCCAAACCAGGCAAAGACTACACCAAAAAGGAGAATTTCAGACTAATATCACTGATGAATATGGGTGCTAAGATTCTCAACAAGATCCTAGCAAACAGGATCCAACAGCACATTAAAAAGATTATCTACCATGACCAGGTGGGATTCATCCCTGTGTTACAAGGATGGTTCAACATTCGCAAATCAATCAATGTGATAGAACAAATCAATAAGAGAAGAGAGAAGAACCACATGGTCCTCTCAATTGATGCAGAAAAAGCATTTGGCAAAATCTAGCATCCATTCCTGATTAAAACACTTCAAAGTATAGTGATAGAAGGAACATTCCTGAACTTCATAAAATCTATCTATGAAAGACCCACAGCAAATATCATCATCAATGGGAAAAAGCTCACAGCCTTCCGTTGAGATCAGGAACACGAGAAGGATGCCCACTCTCCCCACTCTTGCTCAACATAGTATTAGAAGTCCTAGCAACAGCAATCAGACAACAAAGAGAAATAAAAGGTATTTTTTTTAATTTTTTTTTATTTTTTGGACAGACAGAGAGAGAAACCAAGTAGACAGAGAGGCAGGCTGAGAGGGGGAAGCAGGCTCCTTGCTGAGCAGAGAACCCCCGCCCCGCTGAGGTGGGACTCAATCCTAGGACTCTGGGATCATGACCTGAGATGTAAGGGAGAGGCTTTAACCCACTGAGCCACCCAGGTGCCCCACTTAGAGACAATATAAGATGAAATTAACCTGCTAACTCATTAACCCACATTTTATAACTGGGGCTGAGTTCTAAAGATTAAAATATAATTTAATACAATATATATTTTAAAGATTATAATATAATATAAATATTATAATATATTATAATAATATAATATAATACAATATAATATAATATATTATGTAATTTATATAACACATTCAGTTGGATAGAAGTACATTTGAAACTACAGCTTCCATATTGCTGTGTACTTCACTTTGCTCTTTGCTGTGGTCCTTGAAAGCCTTATGGTTGTGATTACTGACTAACCTCACCAACTCTCAGGTGAACTCAGACATATTACACCTAAAAACACTGTCTTTTCTACCACTACTATTTCCACTAGTAAAAAATTATACTGTCTCCTGTTCAAAACAAAGTAAATATCAAAAGATTTAAGAAAGAGAAACCTATCAAAGCAGCAAAAGCTTTTATAATTTGTTGGTTCTCTTTCTTTAGCTTTTCCATTAATTTTAGGATTCCTCTACATGTGTCTTTAGGAACATCATTTGTTTTGTCTTGTTATTGCAGAAAAAACAAAATTTATTGGCATTTTGTTGCACATTATATAGAGAATGATAACCCCCTTTTGGAATTACTCTGAGGTTGAGAATGTTTGGAAGAAACCAGCTTGTGGAGAAAGTCAGACAGGAATATAGGCCGAGAAGATAGAGTCATGAGGTTATGTTGTTGTATTTGGCCGTTTGAATTAGAATCTGAGTCTGTAAAATCTAAACCTATTTTAGAATTCAACCAATTTGAAGTAAAGGAAAAATAAAAAGTTCTCTTTTTTCTTTTTTCTTCTAGGCAATCCACATAAATAGTAAATAAAAAGTAAAGACTAACCATGGCCTCAGCCAAGTACGCAGATCTCAAATTATTTCTAACATCTTTAGGGGTTTAGGCCAGTGCCCTCTACTTGATCCCAGAAGGACTTTACTTTGACACCTCTATTACCTTATGGTGTCCATGGTTGTTTCTCTCTCTTTGATGGTGAAACTGATCACCAGTTTCTTGGCTTGATCACATATCTTTTTTTTTTCCCAATGATTGACAGCTAAGAACAATGATAACAAATAATGTCTGTGCATTTCTATTTTTTCCCTAAGTAGTTTCATCTGGTGTCATGGCTTTAATTAAATACTATCTAAAAATTGATGACTCTAAAGTGTATATTTAAGTTTTAACTACTCCCCTGGGATGAAATCAGAATACCCACTTGCCTGCATGTTGGTTATTTACTAAAATGCTAAAATCAATCTGTTTGAAATAAAACATTGCAGTAAATGAGCAAATTCTCTCTCTTATATAATGTCTAGAAGTATGAATGCCAATTATCAGGTATAAAATGATATTACATTTTTCCTTCCATAAAACAATTAAAATTTTGGTCTGATATTTTTCTTTCACAATAACACAAAAAATGTGGCAATAATTATTATCCAAAAGTGTTATGCATCACAGATTGGACTTATTCTTTGTTTCATTTTGTTTCCTGTTTTCCTGGCATTATTTGAACCAGACTTTATAACTAATTATAAGAAGAAACATCCACAAACTAAATCCAACTCCCGTTAATGGAATGGATTTACCTGACACAAAATAAACACAAAAAGAATCATTTGTTCCCAGATACCACAAACTTGTGGAGTTCTTGCACTGAAAAGTTATTTTTATCTATCAACCTCTTCAACACCAGCTTCATCTGCTCACATGTTTTTTCTTCCGTTTTGCAAACTGGCTTCATTTTAAAACCAGACTTAGAAATGTAGTATTAAAACCATTAGAATAGAAGAAATCTCCTTAAGAAAATAAGATGTAAAAGGCAGAAAAATTACAAGCAAGAAAATACTTGGAAAAGAACAAACATGGAAAAGAAGATTGGTAGATAGCAATAAAGCTTTTCCCAGCATTGTCAAGGGAACATTTGAAGGACAAAAACAGGCATTTTAAGTCCCCAGCAGTTGAAGTCACCCCAGGGCTACCTAGGAACTCAATAATACACATCATGTCATTATTAAAACAATAAGAATAACGGGATGCCTGGGTGGCTCAGCTGGTTAAGCGGCTGCCTTCGGCTCAGGTCATGATCCCAGCGTCCTGGGATCGAGTCCCACATCCGGCTCCTTGCTCTGCAGGGAGCCTGCTTCTCCCTCTGACTCTGCCTTCCACTCTGTCTGCCTGTGCTCGCTCTCGCTCGCTCTCTCTCTGACAAATAAATATATAAAATCTTAAAAAAAAAAAAAACACTTGTTAAAAAAAACAATAAGAATAATATAATAACTGATTATAATAGTAATATATCAACAACCACTTAAACGAGGACAAAAAATATGTCGGACATATATAGCATGTTATCAAAATTTGTCAGTTAACTCTTAAAGGCAGATATTATGTACATTTTACAAATAAGAAACTATATTCTCTCACTTTCTCTTTCTCTCCTCCTCAGAGTGACTCTCACAACCATCTAGTTTTGTCCAGCCCAATAAATATTTATCACATGCTTATGATAGAACACAATAAAAGATGACACATTACTTTTAAAAGACTTGCAGTTTAGAGTGACAGAATAGCAAAGAAAGAGTAAAAGAAAAAAAGAAGGGAGAAAGGGAGAGAGAGAGAGAGAGAGAGAGAGAGAAAGAGAGAGAGAGAGAGAAAGAGAGAGAGAGAGAGAGAGAAGAGAAGGAAGAGAGAGAGAGAGAGAGAAAGAGAGAGAGAGAGAGAGAGAGAGAGAGAAAGAGAGAGAGAGAGAGAGGAGAAGGAAGAGAAAGGATGGGAAAGAAAGGAAGATTTAAAAGACTTAAATTTGGAAACTTTATCATTGTGATAAAAACCCATTTACAAGGTAAAACTACAGCTTATGTAAGGCATGATCAGAGGTTGGGTTGGGTTGGTTTGGAGGTTTGGTTCAGGGGACATTTGAGAAGTGACAAGTGAGAATATTAGTAATTGAATTGTGACTAACCCTTAACAAGTAACTGAAGATGAGAACTTTTCCTTCCATTGTTTATATTTCTTAGCACCACATCTGAGCAGTTCTGTGCGGTTCATCAGAGCCAGTGAGTAAATCAAACACTTGGCCAGCTATTCTTAGGTCACCATAATTATTCTTAGCTACTTGGAGACTTGAGTAATGCTGGAAGGCAGGGACCACTCAAAGGGAAAGAGAATCCTCAATGATGGTTCTCCCAAAGACTTCGACTTCAATGGCCTTTGCCCTAGTGACAACCCCTCGACACAAATGCATTGGTGGCTATGTTCTGGGTCCTTGCCTTTCCCTGTTTTATCATGGAATTCTCCCCTCAAATCATGATGAGCTTACCAGCCCTGGAGTCATTTCTTTACTGTACTGTAATTGCCATGTAGTGTAATTCCTTCATCCCCTTTTAAAGGATTTTAATATTGAAGGCTTATTTTCTCTTCTTTTTCTGGCCAAGTTTCTTTCCATTGCTTTCAGCTTTATTGTCTTTAGAAATCTTTTAAATTCTGTGACAGAGCGCTAGAGGAAATGAGGCAAGAAGTTGAGTATATACCACCGGAAACCAGCCCAAAGTTAATGCCGACACCATTTCTCTTGAGTGGACGTCTGATTTTACAGCTTCACCCAAAGCACATGTGATGAAATGTGTTGTGACTGATTGGAAAGGAGAATTCCAGGAACCCAGCTCTCTCTCCATCTGCAAAAGGAGGTGGGAAAAAACTCTCTGTGGGGGCTGGGTGTAATGGGGGCAAAGGCTGCATTTCCCAGAGACTCACGGACTCTTATAAGGGCGCCAAGAGGGCATCCCCATTTCTAGGCTGACTGGCTCCCTGCAGCACAAGCTCACAGCTGTCTGTGAATGAGGAGGGGTGGTGAGATGAGAGCAAGTGGCGGAGCAAGGGCAGAAAAGAGGTTATGGCTCAAAGTGTGCTTTGATACCCCATCCAACAGAAAGATCCCAGATTTTATCACTATCTCAGAGGACTCAGTGAACCAAGAAGGTTAGAATAACCTGTGAGTTTTACTGGAAGTTTTAACACACATTATTGAACAAATGTCAATGCATGCTCTTTTGCTCTCTGACTCTGAAGGAAGTGGAGGGAATCCCAAGTCCTTTTATACACAGACAACCGGAAGAAGAGCCTATTGCTCTTGAAACAGAGGCAAATTTTAGTGTCATAGGCTTGCTTGTATCTTATGAAGCATGCTAGTTAGCTATTAGTGTGGGATATCCTAATCATCAGGTATATTTTCTTTTCATTAAGGGACAATGATCTCTAACCGAAGTGATGTCTTCTTCCTAAAAGAAGACCAATTGCAAATGTTTTTAGAAATCAATTTCCTTTTATAACAACCACTGTGATCAGGAAATCCTGAATATCTAAATTATATCTCTCCTACAGAGGGTGTAATCTGAACCTTTCTATTTCCATTTTGTCTTCAGGAAAAAGAGAGAATGATAGTTCAGCACTTTAAATAAAAAACCTTCACATAGTTGCTGGAGGTTATTAAACCATTCATCAGCTTGGGTCTTAATCCTAACATGGAACAGTCATTGTATATCCATATGAAATCATAGCTTTGAACACCAGTCAAGAGTCTTAATTTATTTTTTTTGCTTCTCCACTCTAGCTGTCAGCATTTTCATCTTAGAGTCACAGAATTGGAGGAGAACATGCAATTCCAGAAAAAGCAGGTCCTCTCTGACCCTCCTTCCTCCGACCCCACAAGTTCTCTCCTGCAGAGATGAAACAAAACAATAAAACTGATATATGGAAAAAGGGCAACCATCCCAAGATTTGCAGCAACTTTACTCTTAAAGGACACTAGCCTAGGTCTTGCCTGGTAAGTCATGCTTGAGAAACTTAGCCATGAAAATTGGCAACAAGAATCTGAATTGTTCCCTGAGTGGGAAAGTTTGACTTAGTTCAGAACAAGTTTAAGAAAAAATGTCACCTTTTAAAAAATTTTTTTCAGTGAATTGGATTGGTGAAATGTGCTGGATTTGAAGTTCTTATATATGTCTATAATAGACATACTGATCTGAGGACGGCAAAGATGGTGACCTCTGTAGCCTTAAATTGCTATTCATTTGGTTGCAGTGGTCTTGTTACGGCTCACTCTCTGGCTTCTGCTGAACCTATAAATTACAACCCAAAGTCAGTCTAGCAGATGATTTTCAAAAGTCATGAGGGAAGACTAACCTACCAAATTTGCATTGGTTTATCCCTCATCACCTTCTTACTGGAGTGTTCTGTTCTCTGCCTATGCCCCATGCTCACCCCCATTGGACTATCCCTGACTTTCTCTTCTAGAACTTTTATAGAGCCTAAACATGATAAAGGACCACCCAAGCATTGCTATACAACCCTAAGTGGTTCCTCTGTGTACTGTATTCCATAAAGAGCAGGTAAAAAGGAAATAGAAGTTTGTTCATTAAGTCATTTTTAGTTCTTTTATCTCTTGGATTTTGAATTGTTTTAACTCTTGTTACATATATAACTGCTAATTTATTTTTTGGTTAATTTATTATAAAGTCATTACACATTTCCTCTCAATAGGAATGTGATAATCCTAATTCTGTGGCACTAAATGATATAGTTTTTGTTTTTGTTTTTGAGGGCTGACCTTTAGGACTTTGTTATTTTTTAAAAATTTTTGAGCATAGTTGATACACTCAATTCATTAGTTTCAGGTGCACAACAGTGATTGGACGAATTTACATGTTATGCTGTGTTAATCACAAGTGGAGTTATAATCTGAACCATACAAGGCTATTACAATATCTTTGACTTAAATTATACAGTTTCGGATTTAAAATGCACCATTATCTATGATGAGATCTCCATGGTTGGTGGTTCTACAGTATTGTTCAGTGTAGAATTTCATTACAATGCTAATGTTTACAAATATGATGGTAGAATCAGCATTTTTCAAAGATTTATTTGTTTATTTGAGAGATATATATAGAGAGAATGAGGATGAGTGGGGGTAGGGTCAGAGGAAAAGGTAGAGAGAGAATCCCCAAGCAGACTCTCTCCTGACACGAGGCTCGATCCCAGGACCCTGAGATTATGACCTAAAGCTAAAACCAAGAGTTGGACACTTAACTGACTGAGCCACCCAGGTGCCCCAGCCTTTTTTTAAAGATCTATTTATTTATTTTAGAGAGAGAATATCTGAATTTCTATCATATTTTGACAAATTCACAGTTGGGAACAATGATTCCAATGCCTAAATATATCCCCATAATAAGTGGCAATTTTCTAATTGGTATCCTTTTAGTCATAAAGTATTTTCACATATGTTAGGAATATACTATCTTTTCATATCAAAACAAATAACTTATAATATAAAAAATGTACCCTATGGGTACATTGATATTTAAAAAAAATTATTTCTTTCTTAAAAAAATGATTTCTTGTGATAGCTCAAAATGGAATTTTGAAAGCTTATTAAGCTTTAGTCAAGTAGAAGTTGGGGTTGGTATATTTTATTATGTATTTTAAAAATTCTGGGTTCACAATAGCATAAATACATTCCCTATGTGTTTGACACACATAGTCGCCAAAAATTTAAAACAAATAAATAGAACCAAAAAAAATTGAAAGATTACTGCCTAATCCTAGGGATGGTAGGCAAAAAAAAAAAAAAAAAAAATTAATTAACTAATTTTCATGCTTCATTGATTATAATCCTTTTATACAAAAGACTACTGATCAAACACAGATGTTTTATAAGGCTCTATCAGAATTGAAGCAGATAGAATGTCTCTCATGAGATTTGACCTACAGGGTTATTTAGTGATGGGAAGGGTTCTGTGGCTTTGTTCTGAGACAGGCCCTTTTCAGGAGATGCACAGCACCTCAGGGATTCGGTCAAGCAGCTGCAGGCCCTCTGTTGGCTTGGACTTCTTGTATTTTGACCAATGTGTCAAATTCATGGCTTCTTCTGTCTTCCTAGGCAAATCTTTCATGACAAAGGAAAAACACTGTTGTAGTATCTGAGATCTCTCTGAGTGAGATAAGCCACAAGGCGAAGTCTGCTTTCCATTAGATCTCTTGTTGGTCATTCCCCCTTCCAGCTCTAAATAAACATAATCCAAGAGTCTGCTCAACAGCAAGCCATGCTGAATTCCTGAGGATGTGATCAAATCAAAATGCTATCTATTGTGTCTGGGGAAAAAAGTGACATAGTGCTTCTAGAGCTTGATCCTAATTCTAGGTGTGCAATCAAATTGTATCTGAAAGGCTCTTTTCCCTAGATGTGATTTTAAAACGTGTTCTGAGTTATTAGTAAATCAAATATATTATATGATTCCAACTTTTGTACTTTTTATTTCTCAAGGAAGTCCTTTATAGTTGATATGAAACTTCCCACTTAAATGGGCGATTAGAACATGTTAGGGAACAGGGCATAAGGAAATGCCTCAATTTCTTAAAATGTTTATTGGTAATATATGTTTAAGATGTAGGTAAATTTGAAATAATATGTCAGAATATTTGTAGATATTGTACATGTATAATATTTGCTGATTACGTAACTTAACATAATTTATACCATTAACTGAAAGTCTTGATCATTTGCTGCTTTAAAACTATTCTTCCTTTTGCACTTGAAATGCTTATCTAATAAGACAAGTCAATTATTCAAAATAACACTTCAAATATCTATAATACATAATGTACATATTACTAAAAAAGCAAAATAGACATTTGGTCAAATTTTCAGACTCTGAACTAATTTATTTAGTGTTACCTGATAACTATTAACTATTTTACAGATTTCAGTAACTTATTTGATGTTTTCCTTCTTACTATAGCTACAATACTGTAGAAAAAAAATGTTAAAAATATTGTAAGAAATGATTTTTTTTTTCTAGACACTTCATATTTGGAGGAATACCTGGAGTTTCTCAAATTGTGCCCCTGGAGTTTATTTTGGAATAGCTAGTTCAAGTGTAAATATGACAAAGCAGGGTTGTATTTTTTCCACGCTTAGAAAGCAGTGGGACCCAGTCTTTCCCCCTTAATGCTGAAAGAAATACGCAATATCTATACACAGAAGTGTAGAATCATCCAGTTAGAATGCGAGCAGGGCCTAGAAGAAAAGCATCTTAATTTGGCTTCTCAGAGGATGATGTGGAACAAAGATTTTTCTGAACATCTGCTATGTTTTGATATAGGCAACATTTGTCAGTCGACATTCATCTTTCTCTCTCTCTCTCTCTCTCTTACATTCCCCTTATCATTTCTAGTCTTACCATGGCCCTGTAACGAAGTATTTGGGCCATTTTTTTTTAAACTTTATTTATTTGACACAGAGAGAGAAAGATCACAAGTAGGCAGTGAGGCAGGCAGAGAGAGGGGGAAGCAGGCTCCCTGCCAAGCAGAGAGCCCGATGTGGGGTTCGATCCCAGGACCCTGAGACCATGACCTGAGCTGAAGGCAGAGGCTTAACCCACTGAGCCACCAGGGCACCCCAATTTGGGCCACCTTTATTGCCAGTCAGGAACCAGTGCTCTAATAGGACCCTACTATGAGGGCATTTCTCTTTCCAGAAGTGGTTGTGTGCCTGATGTAGGTTCCAATCTTCAATTTAAAATCTTGAGACCAGGCAAGTTTTGGGATTCAGAAATTTTAGAATTTTAGATTTGGATAGGTGATATGATATGTACCCCCTACCTTGTAATCAAATATGCTAGTATTTTTGCAGTGAAGTGTAGGAACCATTTGGAATAAAATAAAGAAAGACTATGCTTTAGTTCAGACTTTGTCCCCAAACAAATTAAAAGAAAAGAAAACAAAACAAAACAACAAACAAACTTCCAGTTTCTTGGATTTCAGAATGGCAAATAAATGTCTATGGACCTATAAAAACACCACAAGGAAATACAACTAATTGAATGAATTTGTGGGGGGTTGGAATATGAAACCATGACACATAGATATGAGCTTCCCCCCTTCCAATGTTCTCCAAAACACACTTAGGTTTTTCACCTTATCTATAGGGAAATAGAGTCTGATAGGCACCCAATTTGCTTATTCCAGAGAAATCAAGATCCTGCTTCCTTTAAAAAATTCTTAAAGCATGCTAACACCTAATCTACCTCCTAATACACACATTTGCACACCCATACAGAATTATACATATGGAAAGTGAGGGATAATAAGCTTATTTTACGGCAAGATACATTCTTAGCAAATCAATGAAAGTTTGATTTAATTATAGACTACAGATACTGTAAGAAAAGCCCAATTTTGTTGAGTTTTAAAGGATAGTCACATTTAAGGGTGAAAATATTTGCTCTACTTTCTATTTATTTTTTTTTTAAGATAAATACTAGTTAAGGAGAGAAGAATCTTTTAAAAATTATTTTTATGGGAACAAAGAAGGAATCTTTGGTTCTTTTTTTTTTTTTTTTTTTAAGATTTTATTTATTTACTTGTCAGAGATAGAGGGAGAGAGAGCGAGTGTGCACAGGCAGACAGAGAGGCAGGCAGAGGCAGAGGGAGAAGCAAGCTCCCTGCTGAGCAAGGAGCCCGATGTGGGACTCGATCCCAGGGTGCCGGGATCATGACCTGAGCCGAAGGCAGCTGCCCAACCAACTGAGCCATCCAGGCGTCCCTCTTTGGTTCTTTTTGAAAGAAATTGATATTGGCTTTTGATACAGCTGCAGTCAGAAATATATTGAGATCAATCAGGAAGAACCAAATCCATGTCAACTTTAAAAGATGAAGAAGATTTGAGGTCATAAACTGTGGTTTCGGTAAATAAGTAACAACAAATGAAATTTTCTTTAAAAACACAGGGTGGTTAAAAAATAGCCATGTGCTTTTAACTACTTTGGAATGAGTATGAGGCATTTTTAAACAAAAATCACTCCTTATCCCAATTTTTTAAAAAATCAGGGAAAAGTACGATTTTACCGTTCATGTTTATAGACATACATTTTAGTGAAGCAAATGTCCCATGGGCACAGGCTTTTTCTGCATATCAGTTTTACTGACTTCAGCACAGGAATAAAAGCCACTAAGAGCCCCATGAAAAATTAATGATGCTCCTGGGAAAAATATTGCAGAAAAAATTGGGACTGGTATTTTTTTTGTCTTTAATACCGAGTGGGGTCAAAAGTTATTTCAACTGCTTCAAGGTGCTTTGGATTCAGAGAGCTTATCCAAAAGCAGGAGTAATTGACCTGCTTTAACTTGATCCTGGCCACTGGATAATGTTGGAGGTAGAGGGGTGAGCATTTTGGTTCCAACACTTTGTGGTATTGCTGAATGTCAGCTGGTGGGAAAATATCCCCAAGTTCTCAGGTTCCTGATAGAGACCAGGAGAAATTCATCTTTCCTCCCCCTCCCCCTCCCCCTCTCCCTCCCTCCTCTTCCTCCTCCTCCTCTCTTCTTCAGTTGATGTTCAGGGCATTATTACAAAGGAGGTCCTGAGGAGGAAACAGTCTAGAATAGTGCCAGCAAGGACTGAAAGTTCACTGGGAGTCGCATCAGTGGAAGGATGTAATAGGTTAACTTCAGGGGCTACAAAGAGAAACTTCAAGTCAAAATCCAGTTAATGTCATTGGAAGGAGAAGGGATGCTGCAGCTGCAGAATCAGGTCATAAGGAAGTGGCAGTGGAGTGGAGAGCCCAACCACCACTGGAGGGAGAGAGCTGGAAAGTTTGCCAAAGAGAACATCGACAATCTCCGTCTGGTTTTGCTGGGGAAGCAAGGGGCACATAAACAGGCCCCTGGTGGCAGGAAACGGGTCTTTTGAGGTCTTTTCTAGCACTGTTTTTGTGATTTCTAAGCAAATTTTGAGAAGGATGTAACAAAATCAAGTTTCCACTGTCCAAAATGAAAGATTTTTCTGCCTGAGCTCTTTTGTTATGTGATTACTGATTTTTCCACGTCTGCACTTTGTTTTCATTGGTCAAGGAGCACAAAGTGGAAGGAAACATGGCTGTACAACCATCTATCAGTTCCTGCAGCTCTTCCTCTGGGATAGGCATATCAGATGGGCAAACCCAGAACAATGCAGTGTCCCAGCAACAGTTCTGCCAATTCAGAGAGTTAGGCTGCCCTTGGGCAAGAGACTCCTAAAACAGATACTGATCTCAGAGCTGTTTATTAATGAAAGAACCTGAGTGGTCCTGACTAGAGTCTTGAATCTTGGCATGTTTTATTTTAACTGAGGCTTCTGTTGAAAATACTTTTTAGATGCCTTGAGAAGTCCTGTCTTATGTAGGAAGTCAGTTGTAGGATCAAAGACTAAGACAAAGGATGAATTACTCCAGAAAATATGACTAAGACTTTTCAAGTGAAGGTTTTGAATTAAACACACCTGTCTTATGTCTTAGGTAAAAATATGAGGGAATTACTCCTGATAAGATATTTTGTGTGTGCTTATTTTTAAACTAATTATTTCCTCTTATTTTTTTTTTAACTATAGTGCTGTATTATGATGTCCAATTCTACCTTTCTAGAAGAGCCAGAGGAGCTCTTCTAAGAGCTTCTAGGAGCAGCATTCAGTGATGCCCTCTGGACAAAAGTCACTAAATTGGTGTTTTGTTACTGCAAATCAGGTTCAGGACAAGTTCCTTAAACCCCTTTTTGATAAAAGAGCTACTTTAAATTCCTTCTTAAATATAACTTCTATGCTGGCTGGAAATATTCCCACAATCTCTGCTAAAGTCTTTATTAAGTTTTCCTGAGATAACTTTGTAGTCACAATAGTGAGAAAGAAATTTAATATTTCATCTCTCCAGTGTGTTCCAGAATACACTTATTACTCAAGACTGGTTGCCAACTCTCTCCAATCATTCACTCATGCAGCTGACAAATGATAATATTAAAAAATATATAAAGGGCCATGAGTGTGTGGAAATGGCAGGTTAATGTTGAAACTTTTGTTTTTTCTTCCTAATGTTCTATGATTAATCTTATATTTCTTATATTTCAGGGCTATTTAAGAGATAAAATCACTTTCTGAACACTTATATACAGTAGTGAAATCAACACATATCAATTTGGCCATCTAACTAAAAATCAGAAGGCTGAAAAAATTATTTTGATTTTATGCAATAGACACGATCACTTTTTTCTCTTTGTAGTTTTTTTCCCCCCCAAGTTGAAGTGCTTAAACCTTAGAAAGTTTGAAAATTTGACTCAAACTGGGTAAATATCAAAAATCTTGGAGAAAATGTTAAGGCTCCAAGACTTGAAAATTTCTTGCAGCATCCCAATGAGATAGTGAAATCTTCTTGCCTTAACTTGTAAAATGTTGCAAATCTAGACATCTTTTCTCATGGGATTCTTGCTGGTTTTCGTTTCTCCTCCAACTACAAGAGTCATTTAAGAGTAAAGCTATTGAAGCCAAATCTTTAATCATGAGAAGGCTATGCTTTATGAAAGCTTTTATGTCATGAAATTCTAGAGATGCATTAAGGGACCCAAGACTGAAGTTCACTCTTTTCCTACATTCTGTTCCTTACTTCTGCAGAACCCTATAGTGCTGTATTATGATGCTGAATTCTAACTCTAGAAGAGCAGTTTGAAATCTCACAGTTTGAAATCCGTTGTTCCAACTAGCACTCTTGATGAACACAGAGATACTAACTAAACACAAGATGGCAGTAGCATACCATGTAAACTGTTATGATTTGCTCACAAGGGTTAGAGTTGTAGAAATTAGAGATATTTTTACAGGGTTATTTTTTCACTTTTTTGGGGGGAGGGGTCACGAACCCCTTTGACAATAAGATGAAATTGATGGTTTCTGTCCACTGCAACCATTATATCTATCTATCTATCTATCTATCCATCTATATCTAGATCTATGTCTATATCTATATCTATTTTTTAATAAAACCCTTCCATGGACTTCCAAGGTTAAAATACTTGATTTTAAATTTGGTCCTATGAAGACTGATTTATAACCTCATTTTGAAAATAAGTACATGAAAGGAAACAGAATGATACAAAGAGTTCAGTAATTCAAGTATCAAGGGAAGTCAAGACCAACATTTGTGCCATTCCATCTTCTGTTCTGTCTTTCTAGGGAAGAATGATAAATTGGAAACCTTGACATAATGGATTGTTTCCCAGCACTTTCCACTGTAAGAGTAGAGATACCTCAATTAATTTAGTAATTAATTTTCTCTTTGTTATTGATTGGTTCCTTTTTTGTTTGCTTTGTAATCCCATGAATGATAATTTTACAAAAATTTGAAGGTTTGCTTTGGTTAATTATCTGAGTTCAAAAAACACACACAACTTGTCCTAGCTCCTAAAAGTTGCAATTTTTTTGAAAAATATAAGCTTGTTTTCTTCTGTTGTTCTTATAATTATCTCTTTAAAAAAATATACAATAGTACAATATAATCATTGTAGTTCAGAGTACCAACTAGTAATTTAGCTCAGGTGTACAAAAATCTCCTAAATTTTTAAAAATATGTTTGAAATAAAATAAAATAAAATAAAATTTCAAGCAGAAACATATGGTTTCAATTAAAGTTTTGTTATTTGGCTTTACAAAGCTTAGTAAAAATCCTGAGGAATGAGTCCTAACTCTGGCACAGGTACAGAAAGAGTTACCAGCTTCCTTGATTGGTTTGTGCAAATGTGGAGGAGGGGTAGGGGAGGGGTAGAGCTGATTTTTCTAGAATTCTGATTCAGAGTTAACAATTTTCAAGCTGGCAAAAAAACTACTGGTGATTTCCCGGAAGCAAGCAACCAGTCTAGATTTTATAGGACACCAGGTGGCAGAATTACTCTTTGTAAGTCACTAATTTTTAACTTCGAAATTTAGAAAATTTAGTAAAGGGAAACAATGGTTTGCAATTGTTTAGACACTAAATATCTACAAATTTTAAGGTGATACTACATGTAATAAAACAAAATATGTAGTATGAAAATCTCATTATACTAGCTTCTCGTAATTTATATATAGAGAAGTGAATATTATTATGATTAACTTTATCTTTAAAGTGTGTTTGGTGAGTTCCCAGAAGATTACTTATAGAATCTTTCTTATAATTTAATAGTGACTTGTGCTTTTTAGGCAGGTTGCAATAGTGGTTTTAGTATTCAAATCAGAAATGATACACTCAACTGGTATCATTTTGGGACATCATTTTAGTTGAAATTTCTTCTAAAGGCTAAAATGTATGTTGACACAGATTTTCCTATCTAAAAAAAATCAATTTCATTATTAAACAAGTAGATCAAAATATCTTATAATTATGGAAAAGATAGCAAAAAGACTATATGCTTTTTAAAATATTTATTTATTTGACAGAGAGATAGAACATAGAGTGGCAGGCAGAGGGAGAGGGAGAAGCAAGCTCTCTGTTGAGCCCATTGTGGGGCTTGATCCCAGGACCCTGGGATCATGATCTGAGCCAAATACAACCACTTACTAGACTGAGCCACCCAGGTGCCCCAAGACTATACATTTTCAAAATGTCAGCAAATGAATAATTATGACTTGTGTTAAGTGTTAGGTATTCCAATAGACATTATTTTCTCACCTAAAAAATAAATTTTATTTCTTAAACAAATACATCAAAATATTTTTTAATTATTGAAAAGATAGCAACACAGTATATGTGAAGATGATACTCTTCAAAATGTCAGTAATGAGAATTATGTAACCTGCAATAAATGTTAGTCATTCTTAGTAGATATGACACAAGACATGCTTTGGAATGTATCTAAAAATGTTAAATCAATAAGATGATTTATCACTAATGCCAGTAATAGTAATATAATCAGTACTACCAGTAAGATAATGAACAATTTTTATATTGTAGCAGGGAAGTGCTGGCCAGAAGTTGTGTATTGGGATTAACAGAAACTCTGAAAAATTTACTCCAATGATCGAGCAGCCAAAGTCAGCCTGTACTTTATTTTCTCATTGAATATTTATGAAAATGTAATTGGAAGTAAAACATCTGGAAATCAAACAATAGACTTGGAGGCTCTCAGGAGGGTTTAATTTCTGAGACTGGAAAAACACTCTCTCATCTTTAATTTTGGAGGATGACAAGGTAGTGTCCTTCAGGCCCAAACAATCCTTTAGGTGCATGAGAACCCCAGGGAGATCCAAAGCCCAGGGTTCTGGGGCAGGTTCAGATCAGTCATGTCATCCCTAGTCATATGTCATTCACCTGACAATTGGGGAAACCCAGCTGGGGATTTTCCTTCCCCACAAGTCTGGGGCTACTTCTTGGCCTCCAGTCTTTCTAGGGGAACAGAGGTATTCCTGTGGGCTGTTTCCCCTCTCTCACCTCAACATCAGGTGACCTGGGTTACATACTTTACTATGAGCAAAGGTAGTGGAAGGATACTGTGTTTTTCTTCTGCCCTGCTCCCTGCAGTGTGAGGCCTCATGTCTACCTTCTCACATGGCCAGGAGACTACTGCTCTCAGTCCCTCTGCTTCCCACCACTCGGCTGCTCTACTCTCATTCCAAAATGAACAGTTGGAAGAGGATCAGGACTAGGAAAGAAGACACCCCCTCGTGGTGCCCTGCTGTACGAGTGAGTTCAGGTGCTTCTTGGGCCCATACTGGCCCAGTGGAGAGGAGGGTTTTTCCACCAGACATTAATCTTTGATCACCAATACCCTCAAATATCTGGGGGTGGAGGCCAGTTCCACACCCACTCCCAGCCCCTCAACCCCAGCCACATGGGATATAAAAAAAATGTGTTTGTATGAGTCTATCAATAATCCGATAATATCTGAAAAAAAATGTACTTAAAAGATAAGTTTGGTTTGTCAATGTAGAATTTATACAGGAAAGAAAAGATCAGTGTATCTGAAAGATAGATTTAGAGTAACCAATCAATGATGCCTGTATATAGAGTAGCACATATAAAGAAGTGGAACACTTTTTCTTTTCACACTTTTTCTTTTATACATATTGATGTACTGGGTTATTGCTTTGGCGTGTGGCATGTGAAAGACATGTGTCAGGAGGAAGAGCATGAGAATTTATTGAGCATATACTGTGTTCTATGCACTATGCTATTCATTTTATTCCTTTTACATTGTGATAGCCACTCAGTAATAACTCATGATGAAGTCTACAATAGTTTGTAGACTTTAACTTTAGCCTATTGAATTTTCTCTCTCTTTCCCATATTCAATTACTATTTAAAAAATACTTACTGAGAGCCTATTCTATGGCCATTAATGCTGACAAAATAAAAACCATGATCTCTCTCAAGAATGCTGGGCCATACAGGAAAGAATATGTCTCCACTGGCAGACTTTCTAGTTAGTGGCTGATAGGGAAACATTTTGGTAAGAGGATAATGCACAGGCCAGGACAGCACTAATAACACCAAAAACTCTCCAGGCATAAAGTAGATGTATTGCAAAGAAAACCGTCAGCAAAATGAAGACAACCCATGGAATGAGAGAAAGTATTTGCAAATCATATATCTGATAAAGTGTTGATATACAAAAGGTATAAAGAATTTCTACAACTCAACAGCAGACAAACAAGAGCCAAGAATCCAAACAATCCAGTTAAAAAATAGGCCAAGGAACTGAATAGACATTTTTCCAAAGAAGACACACTAAGGGCCCATGAGGACATTAAAAGGTGATCAACACTACTAATCATCAGGGGAATGTAAATCAAAACCACAGTGAGATATCACCTTATACATGATAGAATGGCTCTTCTCAGAACCAAGTGTTGCTGAGGATGTGAAGAAAAAGGAACTCTTGAGCACTGTTGGTGGGACTGTAAGTTGGTATAGCCACTATGGAAAATAGTAAGGAGGTTTCTCAAAATATTAAAAATAGATCTACCATCTGATCTAGCAATCCTACTTCTGGGTATACATCCAAGTAAATGAAAACAGCATTTTTTTTTTTTTTTAAGATTTTATTTATTTATTTGACAGACAGAGATCACAAGCAGGCAGAGAGGCAGGCAAAGAGAGAGAGAGGAGGAAGCAGGCTCCCTGCAGAGCAGATCCCAGGATCCTGGGATCATGACCTGAGTCGAAGGCAGAGGCTTAACCCACTGAGCCACCCAGGTGCCCCTGAAAACAGCATCTTGAAGGGACGTTGGCACTCCCAGGTTCATTGCAGCATTATTCATGATAGCCAAAATATGGAAATACCCTGTGTCTGTCAATAGACAAATGGAGGGGTGCCTGGGTGGCTCAGTGCATTTAAGCCTCTGCCTTCGGCTCAGGTCATGATCTCAGGGTCCTGGGATCGAGCCCCACATCGGGCTCTCTGCTCAACGGGGAGCCTGCTTCCCTTCCTCTCTCTCTCTGCCTAACTGTGATCTCTGCTTGTCAAATAAATAAATAAATAAAATCTTTAAAAAAAAGGATAAAGAAGATGTGTTACACATAAACGAGGGAACATAACTCTTCCATGAGAAAGAACATTCTGCTGGTTACAACAACGTGAAAGGAACTTGAAAGCATTATGTTGAGTGAAATAAGCTGGAGAAAGAAAGACGAATACTCTATCAGCTCACTTACAGGTGGCATCTAAAAAAACCGAAATCATAGAAACAGAGAGTAAAATGGCAGTTACCAGGGTCTGGGAGGTTGGAGAAAATGGAAGATCTTTGTCAAAAATTATAAACTTACAGTTGAATAAAGTTCTGAGGGTGGAGTGCACAGCATAGTGATTATAGTTAATAACATAGCACTATAGGGGCACCTGGGTGGCTCAGTGGGTTAAGCCTCTGCCTTCAGCTCAGGTCATGATCTCAGGGTCCTGGGACTGACCCTGCATTGGGCTCTCTGCTCAGCAGGGAGCCTGCTTCCCCCTCTCTCTGCCTGCCTCTCTGTCTACTTGTGATCTCTCTCTGTCAAATAAATAAAATGAATAAATCTTTAAAAAAAATAACATTGTATTATATATCAAAAGATGCTAAGAGATGTTCTCACCACAGAAAAGAAATAGTAATAATAAATGTTCTCACCACAGAAAAGAAATAGTAATTTGGTGATATTGTGGAGGTCTTAGTTTGTGCTATAGTGGTAATAATTTTGCAGTATATGAATATATTAAATCAACATTTGCACAGTATTATATGTCAGTCATATCTCAACAAAGCTAGAAAAATAAAAATATGAAGATAGCTGTGTCATGTTCCCAATTAATTTTTTTAATACATTTATAAGACCTTGCAGATCAATAATTAATAGGAGACACAATTTTTCCTATTCTTTCAGTGAGGTCAATTTAAGTTGAAAGAAAAGGGGCCTTACTTCTTCTCTTTGAGATAGTGTTCATTCTTCAGTCTCTGAACTCTAAGTCTTTGAAGGATCCCTGTACATCCTAATTGAGCAACTCAAAAATTCTGTTTCTCACTGTATCTATGAGTTATTGTGAGTACAGCTGATATACAAAACACCCATAATGGCTTAACAGACCACAGAACTCTAAGAGATGAAAGGAGCAGACTAGTGTTTTATGGGCATTTTGTTTTGATTTATATTACCAAGAAGTCTCAAGTAAGAGATAGGAAGGTATTTTTTACATTTAATCCTGTTCAAAACTGTAACATCTCTGTTTAAGACTAAACATCTCCCTGAATTATGTTTGCCAGATTTTATAGTTTTAAGAAAGAAAAACAGTTACCAAAGATCCTTGGTAAACACTATTTAAGTCATTCAACTATAACTTATTCCTTGACACATTGCCAGAGTTTTCTTCCAAAACAAGTTCATATTTCAAAATAAAAGAAAGTTACATTTTAAATTATCAATAAAAAATGAGAACATTTGAAGTGAATGTCCTTAGGCCTGAACTCAAGTATACTAATTAGTCTTTTATCAGTCCAATATGTTTTGCCAAAACAATCTTCTGCTTGATTTTGGTGTTGTTTTTCAGCGAAGATCAGTTTTTGGATATCTTTCATGAAGAGCTAGAAGGAAGTATAAGGAAAACAAAATTGAACACAGAGGTTTTTGTGTGCTATGACAATGCAAACGTGAGTACTCCATTTCAAAACATGACACACAGCTTTTTGTACAATTCTAAAAGAAGAAGACTACACATGGTTATTTCTGCTTGAATTTTGGTCAAACCCATTTTTATTATAAATCCCACCACGGCAACTAAATTCTACGGATTCTTTTTCAAACCCCCGTTCTTTCTTGTTAAGCCTAGCTTATCACACTCAGGATACTGGTATGTATTTATGGACATGGACAAAACTAACCACGTACAATATCTAAAGGAATTATGGGAAAGAAAAAAAGAAAGCTCAAAGGCACCACGAAGGCAATTATATGAGCATGTTCTTATTCTTCACAATGCATGCTAAAGTATTCAAGAAATAAGGAAGCATAGTGTCTGCTACTTAATCTGAAATGCTTAGATTTACCGATATGTATATTGCTATATTATATGTAAAGAGAGAAGAAGGGAGGAAGAAAGAGCATGAGTGAGCAATTTTGGCAAAACATTGATTGTTTAATGTGGCAGAAAAACATACGGGAGTTTTTTTTGGTGAATTTTTAACAACATTTCTGTAACTTAGAAGTTATTTTAAAATAACATGTTAATGTATAAAAATGGCAGCATGAAGGAAAACCATTAGGAGTTGAGAAGATAAAAGAGAAGTTATCTGGCATTTAAGGGCTTTTGACATTCTGTTGCTTCAGGGTTGCCTTAGAGGTTGTTACAGAACCTGGACTGGATCACCTGATGGATGAACCAAGTGGCACTCAGAGACCTTGGAGGATGGGAAGTTTTTCAACCCCAGTGGGCTCAGAGGAGAGTAACTTCTCAAGGCCTGAACCCTGAGCACCAACAAAGGGGGTAGTTTATACACTTTCACTTCTGTATCTTGGCCACTCTTGGCAAGGGCTGCTGCTGGTGGTGCTAGGGGGAAAACCTGGAATGGCTCTCGGGCCAGGACTGGGATTTCCCTGCCAGATTGGTCAGCCACCTAAGAACACAGATTTCCCTTATCAAGGTGACTTAGAACTCTTTTCCATTTCATCAGAAAAACTCCAATATCAGACATAATAAACAACAAATATAAAACAAATAAATATGGAGCTAAGATGACTGAACTGAAACCAAACTGGCACATCTATGTAAGTAGCAATGGTGTCAAGTGTTGTGATGTAATTATGTCTCCTTTTCTACAGTGTCACTGAGACAGCTCCAGTGACACTTCTAGGAGAATGTTCAAATGGATTTTCATTTCTTATTGTACTCCAAGTGCTGAAAATCATGACCCGTTTGGGTTTCTTTCATATATATATTATATATTTAGATTTTATTTATTGATTTTAAAGGGAGAGAGAGGGAGAGAGAACAAGAGATAAGAAGCAGGGGGAGGTTCAGAAGGAGAGGAAGAAGCAGACTCCCTGATGATGACATGGGGCTTGATTCCAGGACCCTGGGATCATCTGAGGCAGATGCACAACTGACTGAGTCACTCAGGTGCCCTCAGGTTTCCTTCATATTTTCATGAAGTTTTTATGTTACTATCTGACATTTCTAAATGCTTTTATTTTGTTTTGTCTTTCTTGTTAGAAAAAGAAACATGTCTTTCCTTTGGCATGCTCCTGATACCATATAGGTTTTTGTTCAACCTATTGTTTAAAATATACTCTATTTTTTCTCTAGAAGGTTACTGGATTCCTTTTCTAACTTGGGCGAGTAACTTGATATGTGGACCATAATTGCCTATGCAGGTGTTTGTTTTACTTGAAGTTTCGGCTTCATTTCTTTCTTTCCCTTTCATTTCAGGTTTTGATGTACCATTGTCTTTCTATTTGACATTCTCCCCCTCCTTTTGGTGCAATATATTGTGTCAATTAACATTTGGTCAGAGAAGCAGAGCCACCATATAATAGAGAATGTATTATTGGGATCAGAATACACATAACTGTGGGAGCTGGAAAAGAAGTCTATGGAAGACTGTTGCTATGAGTGTCTTGCAGTGGGAACATGTGTCACCTTTCACCTGGGAGAAAAACATGTATCTGATGCAAAAGGAAGAGATAGAATAGGATCTAGAAAACCCCTGGCTCTGGCTGCTTCTTCATGCCCAGAAGGTGATCCAGCAGGCCAGTGACAATGTGTATGAACTATTGAGGTACGTGGCAGCCTGTAGTGGTACCTCTGATGTTCACAGAGTGACTGCCACTGCTTGGCTTCTGGTGTCTAAAATTTGTGCATCTTCCTTTTTGGCCTACCAAATCCACAAATATATAAAACACAGAATTGTGGAAGATCTAGTTCTAAGTTAACTAAGTTGACATCATTATGAAGCTCCTATAGGCCTCCCTGAAATTCATATATGTCTTTTAACTCCCAAATAAAGACAGAAAAATCATGTTTCTGTCTAACAAACTCACCTAACTCATCTTTGGTCATCTTTGCATGATGACCTTTCCTTATTCCCTATTGGATACCCCGTAGGAGCTTAAATACTGAGATATAAGATTCATCACTATGAATACATTTGATACTAGTAAGAGAATGGAAGATGAAAATTTTTTAAAATCAGTTAATACATACACAAATATATTCTTGTTAAAATAATGAAGAATATTCATAACAGTATAGTTCTAATTTCTGTAACTGGTCATGTTGTCACTATATATTTTTGGAAATAACAGTATAATTACCCATCTTCTTCACCAGAATATATAATCCATGAAAGGAGAGCCTACATTGGAATTATTTTTTCTTTTGTCCCTGAGCACAACAGTTAATACATAGCAGACATTTAAAGGGTGTTTAATTAGTGTTAGGTCAGTGTGTGTGTGTGTGTGGGGGGGTGTTGGTGTGTATGTGTGTATGCATGCACATATATATGCACATACATACCTTGATGTCCCTGGGTGTTTTAATAAGAACATCTTTGAAAATCAATGCCACCCAAATACCTGCCATATAGATATAATTTCACATGCTGTGTCCCATCGTCAACACTAACAAGTGTCTGCATTTTCTCCTTCTGCCAGTTTAGTTTAGAGTGGTGACCACTTGGAGTTCTGCTAAGGGTTTTATGATCACCTCAGTGTGAATTCCCCTTTCATAAACATTTTCCTTGTTTTTGTTAATTGGAGTTACTCTGGGAGGTACTCAGAGAAACTATTATTATTATCTTAAGTCACAAATGAGGGAAGACACAGAAAAGACACAAGTTGTGTTGTTAGTCTTAGTAAGAACTCAAATTCAGATCTTTGGCTCAGTCCAGTGCTCCTCTCCTACAGAATCCTGGTATTTCATTATTTAAAATGTTTGCCAATGGGCTGAACTTAAATAATGCATCATTTATTTATGGAATTTATAATTCCATGATTCCATATGATGGAGACATCATATGGATTTCCTCTTCCTATAGCTGTGGATTTAAAACTATAAACATTGTTCGAGGCACAAATTAAATATAAGTTTTTCTGCTCTAGTTCAGTCAGATGACATGGGATTAGAGGCAAATAAAAATGACCAATAAAGATAGTTACTGAAAGCATTTCTGGCATTTGACATGACCCATTTTAGCACTGTAAACTATTTTTGAGTTTTGATCTTCTGTACAAGATTTAGCTCTGTCTTTCTAGCCCCTATATCACTAATACTGACTCTCTGGGTATGTGCTTCATACCCTCACATTTCTGTGTTTTAGAAAGCTGAAAGGGGCGTCTCCCTTTCTCCACTAAAGGAACTTTTTCATCATTTTGAAATACTGATGATATTTATTGAATATAACCCTGAAAAAAATAGCCATATGCTTTTGGTTTGCCAAATTCTTACCCCAAGCAAGTGCTCAATATGCAAAAAGATGACATATTAAAATGCTGACACGGTCATTTTTAATTCGTGGGCAATCTTTTGTTAGGAAGGTAGGTTTTCACATTTTTTCAGGTGTGAAGTTATATGTTAATATGCTCTAGCTCCTTCTACTTAAAAAGCAAACAAAACTTCTTCACTTTAAGATTAGAGTAGGGAGAACTAAAGCTTCAAGCTCTAATATTTAGATTGTTGTGTAGGAACGAGTCATCATTCCATTAAATCTGTTCCTCATTACAAAGTGGTATCTATTACCTGAACAAATATTTTCAGGGTCTTTTTTCCATGTCACTTAAATTGTGCTTTTGTCATGAGCCAGGGCAACATAGTGTTGCACAATCCAGATTATCCAAAGGAACCCAGAAACAGAATTTTAATGACTTTAAGGAGGAATCATAGCACAGTGATGATTTGTTTATTCTCAAATTTTATTTATCATCTTGAAAAGGGAGTACTTAGATTGACTTTGGCTTCAGGAATGGATCCTTCTCACTGGTTAAACATCCAGAAGCAAAGACAGCAGCTCATGAAACAAATATGGGTCAAATAACCTACTACTAAATTTTGCTGGGGTTATAAACTAGTATTATGCCAGTGGCTTCCAGGAATTTGCCCCTGCTCATGACAGAATCCGGAAAGAGGTAATGATTGTGTGGTTGTGCCTTTTCTGGCTCTAGAATCTTGATTTTAACATCCAGGTAACCTTGTTTTCTGTAACCAGCAGAGTTCACACTGATCTAGTAAGCCTCCAACTTTTCTTTGATTTGATCCTTTTGTCTCAGTAAAATCATCATATTCTATTTGCCCTTACATGGGTCCTTTCCTTGTCTTAAGGTCCTTATTTTAAGCCATGTATGTATTTGGTCAAAGTTTCCTCCAAGTATGATTTTGAAAATCAGTCTCTCTCATGAACATTTCTGCTCCCGGAAAGATGGAGTAGGTATAATCCTACTAAGTACAGGTAAAAGCCTGGACATTAAATATAAAACAAAAATAAGAAGACTCTGAAAGATGGAGAGAATATGGCAGACTAGTTAAGAATACTGGAACTCAAGAATGACATGGTGGTCAGTTCCCTGTGTTTTCTGTTTGCCTCATGTATCTAAAATTGGAGTGGAAGAAGCTGGAAACCCACATCTGCCAGAAGACGTAGATACAAAAATCCCCAACAAAAGCCTTCTCTTTCTAAAGGGAGGACCAGGAAAGAGGCAGACTATCAAAACCAAACCAAAGCAAAACACAGTTTTAGATAATAGCTGCTCTCCTCTGGCCAAACATCACAGGAAAAACCTGGCCTCACCCCCACCCTAGCCAGTAAAGGCTAAGTGTGGAGAATAGTTTTCTACTCTCACAAGACTGTAGAGAGGTACTCATAAACCCTCTCTAGGGTGGTGTTAGAGAAGACTGAATTGGAAGTTGTAACTTTAATCCCTGCTAAGGGCAATGAATCACCTTTACTTCTCCTGTGGTATCAGTAAGGATCACATGGGGAATTTGAGCTTTCATCCTGATCTGGCAGTAGAAAGAATCTCTCTGTTTCCTTTCTGAAGTGCTATCACAGGAGACCTAAAGGAAAGTGAGGACTTTCACCATTGCTCACATTACTCTCTCTGTGTTGTCAGTGAAGTCCCCACAGGAAGCTTAATAAAGCACATCTACTCTTCCTAGCCAGGATGGTATCAGCAGATGTCTAGTGAGAAGTCAGAATTGCCACACCTATCTAACAGTAACAAACTATTTTCTCACTTAAATGGTAATGGAATGGAATGCAGGGAAACCTGCACTTCTATAACCACCCGGAAGTAACAAGAAAGCACTACCTTCTGTCCCTGAAGAGGAAACCAGATAAAACAATTTTAAATAAGAACCAGAGTCTCATAATATAACACCAAAGATGTCCAGACTTTAATAGAATATCACTTATCATGCCAAGAACCAGGAACATCTCTAACAAAATGAAAAAAGACAAACAATAGGTGCCAATGCCAAGACAATGAACATTTTATAAATCTCTAACAAAAATGTCAATGTAATCAGTATTTATATGTTTTGCCAAGCAGTTACATACTAGAAATAAATGAAAAAATAAAGGAAAAAACTCAGCAAAGAAACAAGATATGAAGTAGATATAATAAGGACAGAAGATAGGAACATTTAAAAACTGAAAAATAGAATAATCAAAATAAAAAAACCGTTAGAAGGGTATAACAGCCGAATGGTCAGGGCAGGGAAAAGAATCATGCACTGGAGGAAAGAGAAATTGCCCAATGTATGATTATAAAAAAGACTGAGTATTTGTATCATGTGTGTCCTAGAAGCAGAAGAAGAGGAAAAAGAAGGTGGAAAAACAGCAACAACAAAAACCACACACACATAAAAACAAAAACCAACCAACCAACACATACACACACACACAACCCAAACTAAAACTTTCCAAATTCAGCAAAAGGCAAATCTATTATAAATATATTATCAAGAAGCTTATGGGGCACCTGAGTGTCTGCGTTGGTTTAGCATCCCACTCTTGGTTTCAGCTCAGATCATGATCTTGGGGTCCTGGGATTGAGACCTGCCTTGGGCTCCATGCTCATCAGGGAGTCTGCTTCAGGATTCTCCCTCTCCCTTTGCCCTCCCTCCTCCAAATTAAATAAATAAATCTAGAAGAGGAAGAAGAAGAAGGAGGAGGAGGAGGAGGAGGTTGAGAGGAGGAAGAGGAACAGGAGGGGAGGAGGAGGAAGAAAAAGAAGAAGGAGGAGGAGGAGGAGGAGGAAGAAGGAGAAGAAGAGTAAGCTTAGCATATCCCAAATAGGACAAATCCAGAAAAATCTGCACCCAGATATATCACAGTCAAAATTTTGAAAACTAAAGGCAAATACGAATCCTAAAAACAGCTAGGGAGAATTTAGTGGAAAATTTAGGGAGACTTTAGTGGAAAAAATATTTCAACATTAGATTTCTTATCAGAAAACAGTGGTACATCTTTGTTTCAGTACTGAAAGAAAATAATTATCAACTCAGAATTCTATATATAGTGAACATTTCTATCAGGAACGAAGGAAAAACTATGTCATTTTCCAATGAAACAAAATTAAGGTAATTTAACACCAGCAGACCTACCCTAAAAAATGACTTCAAGAATTTCCCTAGATTAATGAACTTGGGCTGCCATAACAAAATACAAACTCTTGGTGACTTAAATAACAGATATTAATTTTTATTAATCAGTTTTAAGAGTCTTCAAGTCTGTGATCAGAGCACCAGCTTGGTCAGTTTCTGGTGAGGTCTCTGTTTTTGGCTTGTAGGAGGTGGCTGTCATCTCACTGTGTGTTCCCGTGACCATTTTTTCTGTGGGTAGAGGGAAGGAGAGAATGGGAAAGATCCAGCATTAGCTCTCTGATGTTTCTATTTATAAAGGACTAATCCTATCATATCAAGTCCACAACACTTGTGACCACACTTAACCTTAATTACCTCCTTAGAAGCCATATCTCCAGATACAATCACACCATGAGTGAGGGCTTTAATATTTGAATTTTAGAAGGATGCGTTTCAGCCCATAGCATTCTCTAAACAAAAAGTAAATTAGAGAATGACTGCATTACCTTCTTGTCTTGAACATCATGATGAAGCAAGATCCTATCTACAAAGGCCCATGTGGTAAGGAGCCTAAAATAGCAGTCAGCCTACAGCCAGCAAGGCCTTTATTTCAATAGCCCTCAAAACACGGGATGCTGCCAGCAATCATTCACTAAGCTTAGAAGAGGATCCTTTACCCAGATAAGCTTTGGATGAGACCTCAGACCCTTAGACGAACCGTTTGACTGCAACCCTGTGAGAGACCATGAAACAGAGGACCTACCTAAGCATGGCCATATTCTTGACACACAGAAACTGTGAGATAATAAATGTAACTGTTTTAAGCCACTAATAAAAAAAGGAAATCATAAAAGAAGAAATCTTATAACATCAAGAAGGAAGACAAAATATGGTACAAATAAAAATACAGCAAATCAAATATACTGACTTCTCCTCTTTAATTTTATAAGTCATGATTAATGGTTGAGGCAAAAATTATATTACTTTCTGATGTTATCTTAATGTATAAGAATTATTTAAGGTGATTATAAAGGTGAGAGGGAAAGTTATGTAAAGGGATGTAAGGCTTTGACACATCGCTTGAACTGGTAAATGTTCAATATTAGTAGAATGTAATAAGTTATGTGTATATAATATAATATCTAGAGCAACCACTAACAGAGTTATACCAATATATATACTATAAATCCTGATAGCTTAATCAAGAAGAAATTCTTAAAAAATGTCACATTACCCATAGGAAGACAGGTAAAAAAAAAAAAAAAAAACCAGACAGGAAACAAAATAATACTTAGATACCAGATCTAAGCCCCAATAGATTAATAATTACATTAAATATAGATGGTTTAAATACACCAATTAAAAGAAATTCATAGGGTAGATAAAAAAAAACACGAGAGCTATAAACTATTCATAAAAAACTCACTTCAAAATCATAATATATTATTATTATTATCTATTTATAGGTAGCTGGGAAGTAAAAGAATGAAAAATATATGTCATGTAAATATTAATCAAAAGAAAGCAGGACTGGATATAGTATCTCATAAGGGAGATTGTGGGACAAAGACAATTGGCCGAGACAGAGAGAGACATTATATAACGATAAAAGGATGAATACATCAAGTGATACAGCAATGCTAAGTGTGTATGCTTAAAACAATAAAGGTGCAAAATATGTGAAACAACAGATGACAGAACTGAAAAGATAGATAAATCCACAATATTGTGGGAGACCTCAGCAGAATTTTCTCAATAATTGACAGATCAACTAGATGAAAATCAGCAAGGGTATAGAAGTCAACAACATTAACTTTTTAGATTTATTCAACATTTATAGAACATTTTACACCATAACAAGAGAATAAACATTTGTTGTAAGTGCCCATGGAACATATACCGAGATAGAGCATATGCTGGGCCTCATTGCAAACCTAGATAAATTTAAGATAATTAAAATCATACAGTATGGTCTTTGTAATGGAATCTTACTAGAAACCAATATGAAAAATACAATAAGCAAATCTCCAAGTACTTGAAAACTAACCAGTGCATTTCTTAAAAAACCGCCATGGGTTAAAGAGTAAGTCTCCAGGAAAACAATAAAACACATGAATGCAATGAAGTGAAAATATATCAAGTTTGATGGAACACAGAGGAATTTAGTGCTTAGAAATTTATAGCACTTACTACATATATGAGAAAAGAGGAAAATCTCAAATTAATAATCTAAACCCTCATTTCAAAAACCTAGAAAAAGCAAAACAAAATAAACTCAAAGCAAACATAAAGAAGAAAATAATAAAATATTCAAAAACCAGCCCATGTAATTTAGCATATTAATAGCCTAAATGAGAAAAATCACAAGATCATATTCTTAAGTCAAAAAAATCTGGCAAGTTCAACACCCACGCATGGTAAAGTTTAAAGAAGAAATAAGATTGAAGAAAACCTTAAATATGCTAAAGAATATCTACAAATCACTTATATTTAACATCAGACTTAATTGGAAAGGTTGAATGCTTTGCTTCTAAGATCACCAACTAGACAAGAATATTCATTTTTCACTACCACTGCTCAACAGAGTACTAGCAGGTACAGCCAACACAATGCAAGGCAAACAAGGGAAATAAAAGGCACATGGATACATAAGGAAGAAATAAAACTGTGCTTTTCTGCAAATGATATGATGGTCTACAAAGAAAATTCTAAAGAATCTACAACCCCCACCAAATAAAACTCCCACAACTAATAAATAATCTCAGTAAGGTTATAGAATACAAAATAAACGTACAAAAATCAGTTCTACTTCTGTATACCAGCAATAAACACATAAATTACAAATTCAATGTTATTTACAACTGCTCAGAAAAATGAAACGAAATGCAAAGTTGTAAATGGAACCAAACTTCTACATGACTTGTATGTTGACAACTGCAAAACACTAATGAAAAAAAGTAACAAAGTTGTAAATAGATGGAAAGGCATACTTCACTTAATGGATTCATAGATTTAGGTTTCGTGGGTTGGGAGACTCAACATGGTAGAGATCTAAATCTCTCCAAATTTTTATATAGATTTTAATGCAATTTTTATAAAAATCTCAGTAAACCTTCCTATAGATGTAGACAAGATTGTTCTAAAATTTATACCGAAAGACAAAATATCTAAAATGACAAAAATATTTTTTAAAAAGGATAAAATGAGAGGAACCTGTCTACCTGATTTCAAAATGTATTATATTCTACAGTAATCAAGATCATGTGGTATCAGTTAGACATATAGACTAATTAATAGTGACTGCTAAGAGTGCTAATTTTCATAGCTGCCATGATTCTAAGGCAGCTGGTTTCCAAGGCTGCTGCACAACTAGGGATTATGAGGGGTGGGAATAGGATAATATAATATAGCCCATATAATATTATATATAATATAATATATAATATAATATAATTTTATAAACGCCACAAACACTACAAACACCACAAAGTTAAACTGTTCTTACAGAGATCCACTTCATTTTTTAGGAACAGGCTGTAGATTCTTGAATATCTTTTTAATTTCCAGAGTTGTGAATATGTTGATTTTGAAAATTTCTGTCAGTGTTCTCATAGTTTTTGTAAGGAGGTGTGCCTGTGTGGCTCTGTGGGTTAAGTCTCTGCCTTCAGCTCAGGTCATGATCTCAGGGTCCTGGAATGGAGCCCTGCATTGGGCTCTCTTCTCAGCAGGGAGCCTGCTTTACCCTCTCCCTGCCTGCCTCTTTGCCTACCTGTGATCTCCCTGTCTGTCAAATAAATAAATAAAATCTTAAAAAAAAAAGAAAGAAATTTTCAAAGGTCCTTATGCTACTAAAATATTTCTGCTTTTCAAATCTTAATTACCCATGAAAATCAATTCCTGAGTTTCCCAACATTTACATAAAAATACATATCGATTTTACATCATAATTTGCCAGGTACTAGGGTTTTGTTTGCAAGTGTTAAAACAATAATGGGATATGTGGTAAAATCTTGTATCATAAAAGCAAGTTTTTATCAGTAATAATTCATTGGTAGGTCGTCTAAAGTTTATGTCTTCTAAGGGCGTTGTACTTACCATTGTCTATACAGCAATGTGTTAATATATTTTTTTAAAAGATTTTATTTATTTGTCAGAGAAAGAGAGAGAGAGAGCACAAGCAAGAGGAGCTTGTGGACAATCAGGCTCCCCGCTGAGCCAGGGCCCTGGGGATCATGACCTGAGCCAAAGGCAGACACTTAACTGACTGACTGAGCCACCCAGGTGTCCCTGTAATGTTCTTATAGATGCCAAAGAGTCTATATACCTAGAATGAGAAAGGGTGAGAATAACAAATAGACCCATCAGAAGTAGACACTTTTTAGAAAGAAGAAAGCTTATATCATGTCCAAAATCACAGATAATAGGAAGGCCTTTAAAAAAAGCTTATCTTCCATATTTTGGTCTATTCTTTCCTTTGAAGGCATCCCCAACCATATAAATGTTATGCATAGGAAAGCACTCAAAGACGATGCCAGCAAAGTTAATATCCCTCTAAGTCCAGATGAAGTGGCTCCTTTTATATATAAACACCTGTAGCACTTAATTGTTCACTTTAGGAAAGGGAAAAACATTTGTTGATCCTGATATGAACCACTTGGTTCACTTTCCTGTGCTTTTCACCTTCTCTCCCTTTCCCGTGGTTAGCATTACATTTAAAAACAATTTGGGGCTATTTTAAGGGTTCTGGAAGGATGCAGAGACTATTATAACAAGCACAATGTAGTCAAACATATGTTTGCAGAGCTTATGTCAAATATCTGTTTTAGCCTCATCTTCCATCTTTTCTTCCCCCTTGCTTGCCAACTGTGAGCCTGGTGCCTCAAACATTCCATTAGGAGGAGAGGCTCCCACCACCTCGGCAGCCCTCCTCGTCTGGTCTGTGGTTATCTGGACCTGTTCCATTTGTCGACTCATTTCTTTACACTTTCTGACTTCTAGATAATGCTTGACATCTTTTATTTATTTGGAAACTCTTCTCGTTATCTTCATTTTTCTTGGTTGGTGTTTCTTTTCAGTTTTACTTTGAACTTCATTTTTTAGTGAGACTTCAAAAGAAGAGGGAAAAGACACATGTGCTTTCCTATTGTTTTCTTTTAAACAAATGAAATGAGGTCATTCTATTTCAATTTGTTTTACTGGTATATAGGCTTATTATATTGTCCTTGTACATTATGATTTTTTAAATTGGTCTTCTTATATCATTTTTCCTTTTTTTTCCCCTCTTTAGTGTTTTGGGAAGTATAAATATGGCCATAGTCCATCTCAGTTGATATAAATAAATAATATTTACTTATCTGTAATGAGTGAGGCTCAAATAGTTCAACAGTCACTCATGATTAGTGAAAGGGCTGGAGTTCAGTACAGGGAAGAGGTACAGGAAAGGAGTGTCTGAAACACTCTCTAGGTGTTTCAAACAGAAAGGAATTTAATTCGGGGAATTTGATTCTTTAAAATTGTAGAAATGTCTGGAAAAATAGAAGGGAATATTACTTTTCAGGAATCTGCTTTTGTTACTTATAAATCTGATGACTAGGGAATATAAACTGAAGTTAGGACACTAACACTTATTTGAACAATAACGGGAAGGTGGCTTTCTTCTCAGGCTGACTTCTAAATTGCACTTGGCAGAATCTTGTATCCCAAACCATATCTGCTAGGGAATCTGGAAAGCGTAGTTTTCAGCTTTCAATCTCTCTAAATAGAATCAGGGAGAAATGAATAGACTGAGAACCAGTTCACAGTCACCAAGTGGATGCTGGGCCAGAATCTAGGTCTTTTGATTCATAACTTATTTCCTCTCCTACAACCTTACTGTGGCTTCTCTCTTCATTTCCAAGACCCACATTGTATCACTCATAGCCTTGTTTCTATCTTTCCCCCATCACTTACGTGATATCTGTTCAATTTTTTCAAAGGCCAAATAAAATAATAAAAAAGTGAAAAGCTTACATTATCCTATAATCATGTATTAACTATCATATAGCTGAAATTCAGGTATTTCATTCTAAATACAATTGCCTACCTCTTCTGGGTTTCCTTCTTTTATAAATTCTAGGATATTGATTTCTTTCTTTCTTTTATTTTTTATTTTTTTGCTTTTGAAATTTTATTTAAAGAGAGTCAGTGATTATTTGATTCACTTTCTATCCAGTTACTAGCATTTACTTTTCCTTTCTTTTAATGTTATGTTATTTACCGTACAGTACACCATTAGTTTTTGATTTCTTAAACAAATTATATCTCTACCTCTATCTATCTAACTCACTCTTTTTACAAAGTATATCTTCTATCTATCATTAATCATTTTCCCATGGGAGAGCTTTTATTTGTGAAGGGAGACAGAATTCTTGCTTTTTTCTTTGTACATACCCATGTCTTATATTGTCTAATAATGATGTAAGATTTCAAAGTGTTTTCTTTAGACAAGATGATGTAATTATGCAATGTTATCATCTAAGGTTTAGGTCAATGCCTAGAACACAAAACATTTTGAAACATGAAACCTATGGTTACTATTAAATTAGCAATACAATCTTCTGAAGGTTTGTTTCTGCTTCAAGGAGAAAGAAATGTAGAACTTTTTTGCAAGAAAAATTATTATTGTCACATTTTTTAAAAAGTGCACTTAACTTTCTTAAGAATGACTTATTTGTATGAGATTTTTATGGCTTTTTTTTTTAAGATTTTATTTATTTATTTGACAGAGATCACAAGTAGGCAGAGAGGCAGGCAGAGAGAGAGAGGAGGAAGCAGGTTCCCTGCTTAGCAGAGAGCCCAATGTGGGGCTTGATCCCAGGACCCTGGGATCATGACCTGAACTGAAGGCAGAGGCTTTAATTCACTGAGCCATCCAGGCGCCCCAGATTTTTATTGCTTCTTCAGTCCAATTTGAAACTACTTTTAGTGTCATAGTGAGTATATTCCACTTCTTAAGTAAAAAGTCAGTTCTCTATTATATATTTTTCCAGTTTTAGTTACTTTTCTTTTTTTTATATCTGTCCATTGCAGACTGATAGATTAGTAACTCAATCCTTCTTTAAAAAAAAACAGAACAAAAAAAGCAAAAAACAAACAAACAAACAAAAACCCCTCCAGGGCGCCTGGGTGGCCCAGTGGATTAAAGCCTCTGCTTTTGGCTCAGGTCATGATCCCAGGGTCCTGGGATCAAGTCCTGCATCGGGCTCTCTGCTCAGTAGGGAGCCTGCTTCCTCCTCTCTCTCTCTCTGCCTGCCTCTCTGCCTACTTGTGATCTCTCTGTCAAATAAATAAATAAAATCTTCAAAAAAAACCCCTCCGTGTGTCATATACTTAAATATTTTCTTAATTTTGGAGTTCTTACCTTGGAAGTGCTTTTAGAAATTATTTTGGGAGAAGAGTTAAAAAAAAAAGTCTTAGATATGTGTCATTTAGGGCAAAAATTAACATATGAGGAAGCATACAGTCATGTTCTTAGGTCCTAAATTCTCGGAAAAACAATCGTATATTTTGCTAGTTTATATAAGAAAAAAAAATTCCTTGTAACTTAATAGGACACTGTAAAAATTGACACATAGGATATATCAGCACATTTTAAACTTCAGATTAAATAATAAATCATCTGCTTTCATGTTAACCTGCCTTGATGAACAATGAATCTGTAAGCCCTGTAAGTGTATATAAGGACAGGCAGATTTTGCATCAAATCAGAGATTTAAAAGAATCAGTTACAAAATGAAAATGAAATTTTGATTTTAGGAGCTAAGAGATTTAATTACCAGGGTACTACAATTGTACATCTGAGTGGAAATTGATCAAGAAACCAGCATGCCTAAAATAACATTTAAAAATAATAGAAACAGAAGAGTTATATATAACCATAACAATATGTTCTAGTCCATTCAGGCCATCATAAAAAATTCCCTAGACTGGATGGATTAAGCAACATCTATTTCTCACAGTTCTGGAGGCTGGGAACTCCAAGATCAAGGTGTTGGTAGATACAGCATCTGGTGAGGACTCATCGTCGGGTTCATAGGCAATTATATTCTTTCTGTGTCCTCACATAGCTGAAGGGGGTATAGCTGAGGGGCTTTCTGGGGTCCCTTTCACAAAGATGCTAGTCCCATTCATGCGTGATTTACCCTTGTGACCTAATTACCTTCCAAAGACCTCACCTCCCAATATTATCACATTGGGATCACAGTATTTAACACACTGATTTAGAGGAAGGACAAACATATAGTCTATGGCACAGTAAGTGAAGTTTCACTCCATATATAATATTGACTTTTCATATCTACAATTATTCTCATTAGTATTTTGATATTCAGTGACAATAGCTATATGAAAAATCACACTAAGATACCACAGAATCTAAGTCTCTTCATAGTATGCAATGGAAATTTACCCTAGTTATACATAAAGAATTTTCAGTTACTCTTTCAAAAGTAAAAATCCCCCAAATATGCATTATATTCATAACATATTTATATCTTCTTAAAAGACATTTTTGAAGTATTTTTAACTTTATGCTTTACTTTGAATAAATAACATCCTCAAATGATGAACCTATAATTTTGATGATAGCAGCAAACTTTGGTCACAAATAGATACTAAAATGATACAAAAGATTCAAATGCAACTTGAATTTTGCAATTTTATAGCTCATACAATAATTCAAGATGACTCTTTTCCACAGGATGACTCAGGATCCCTGGTTCCTTCTGGATTGTGACTCTACCTGGCATCATATTGGCATCTATTAGTACAAGGAGAATCTTCAAGAGAGAAAGCAATTTGTTAAATTCTTTGCCTAGAATCATTCTCATCATTTTTTGTTCATGTTATTTAATAAGGACTGGTCACATAACTACAAATGGATTTAAGCAGAGCAAGTGAATGTATTTTTTAACTGGATAGATACTCCCACAGTCCTTTTTTTTTTTTTTTTTTTCTTTTTTCTCCACAGTCCATTTCTCTGACCATCCAATTTAACCTTAGTTCTTTGGGTGGGAAATATGTATCTTTCTTCCTACCTGAAGAACACACCTATTCTGTTCCTAAGGAAATATCTCAAATTCTGATTAAGAATTTGCATCTCACTCAAAATTAAGATTAAGAACTGCATCTTGCTCAAAATCCAGGATCTCTGGGTGGTGTACGACCCTTTTTATGGTCCAGATATGGCTTCTTGACTCTTCACGAGCCTGTTAGTTAATTGACATGTCTTCCCCCATACCAAATATACAATGGTGGAAGAAAGGTAGACCATTATGTCAAAAATACCACAGTAGGCATTACTTCTTGGTCATAGTCAACTGAGAAGGCATTAAAATATCTGATAACAGACTCTGGGTTAGGCTGGTATTCTCCTTGAGAGGGATTTTCTTGTTCTCGTTCTGCATGGTTCCTGATTTCATCTCTAGTTCCTCATCCATTCCCTCCATGACATCATCTGAAATGGACCTTGGGTATTCTGCCCTCTTGAGGGATCATCAGCTTTCAAAGCTGATTTCTTATTCATTCAAACTGGGTGCTTCCAAGGGTTAAGGCTTTCCCATTAGCCACTGGCTTTTAGAGAGCAGATCATGCTTTCTTTGTCAATATAATTCTTTCAAAATCTTGATAGACTTCAAAAATACTTGTTTCTAGTTCATTTGTTGTGCTTCTCATCATACCCCAAATTCTTTCCTAGACATTGTTCTCACGTCTGTCTTGTAATTTTGCTTTCTTTCTCCAAACTTAATAGGTGCTATCATAAAACCATCTACAGCAGTAAGCTTGGGTAGGAAAACAATGTTTTTAATCTGACCTTTGTCACATGGCTGAGTTATTTTTTCTGAAAAGTCTTAACAGTATCTGGAGAGCAAATGTTCTGTGGGCTCCAACAGCCACTAACTTTTCCAGCCCTGCTACTTTTTGGTCAGTCATATATGAGCTAATTTTGTTCTTGAAATACTTTGCTAAAAACAGCATGTAAAGCCAACACACTCTAGTCCTCAGTCTTCTTCCAACAACTGCCTTAGAACTACAGTTTTATGTGTTCTGCTTTCCAAGTCATTTCATGCAACAGCTTGACTAAATAATTTGACACTGCATTAGCATAGATCCTCAACTTCTTAGTCTGCACTATCTTTTTTCCCCCACTGCCTAACTGCTAAGTCCATATCATATATCTTATTGGGCTTTTTCCTTCTAAATACGAGAACTTCACTTTAAGGTATCAATTTCTGCAGGGTATGCTAAACAGTGATAAAATATATATGGAAAATGTCTAATTTAATGGCTTGGTGTTATAACCGTCCCAGGTGTGTATTCCTGATTCGTGGGCAATTTTTTTTCTATATTATGATTCAGGGACCCAAACTCCTCCCATTTTCTGTCAGTTCCTGGGGCCACATTCATTTTTATTTAGTTTGTAGGAAGAGGAAAAGAGCCTGGAGGATGTGCAATGTTATTACGTCCGTCAGAAAATGGTACATGTAATTTTTTTTTTTTTTTTTTTTTTAAAGATTTTATTTATTTATTTGACAGAGAGAGATCACAAGCAGGCAGAGAGGCAGGCAGAGAGGAGGAAGCAGGCTCCCCGCCGAGCAGAGAGCCCGATGTGGGACTCGATCCCAGGACTCTGAGATCATGACCTGAGCCGAAGGCAGCGGCTTAACCCACTGAGCCACCCAGGCGCCCCGGTACATGTAATTTTTATTCTACTGATATGAACTAATCACAAGGCCATAGCTAGCTTCAGGGTGGCCTTGGTAATGGAAACCCTCCTTTCTTTAAGCAGCTCCAGCAGTATACAACGAAATGAAAATGTAATTTTGATGGACAGCAGCTGTCTCTGCCTCATTATTTAATTAAAGTTTTTATGTCTATCTAGATTATAATGCATTTATAAAGATAACGTTGTATAGTGTGAATATCTCAGTGATTCTATAATATAAGAAAAATTATCTATAGAGAAATTAGTGGTTTGCTCAAGATCATATGCTTTGTAAAAGTTAAAGCTTGGATATGAACTCAGAACTTCTCTTTCCAAATCTTATGCTCTTTCTGAGAGATTGGTTAGGGGAAAAAAGGAAAGAAAAAGAAATGACTCTTCATGATACAGACTTTGAAATTAATACCTTCAAATCACCTAATAAATAGTTAATGAATTTTTGATTGGTAACACATGGCTGAAAATCTCAGATAGTTTAACATTATATTTTCCTAATAATAATGTAGACTCTATTCCCACTAGTGAATTTAACATGGGTGTATTTTTCTTTCATGACTTTAAAAGTGACCCATTTTCAACTAATTTTTTTTTCTAAAGTGGCAGGAATAGAATTACTTTTTTGTGAATGGGAACTCACAGTTCTTATTTGCCAATCTCTGAATAATAGATATATTTAGAGGTTTATTTAGGACTTCAAAATCAATTTTCCTAATGTGTAGTATATATTAGGAAATTGTTTCTTATTAGTCATTTATTTCTCTCTCTCTCTTTTTAAGGCATTGAGAAATAACTGGTTGGAAGGAGACTGTAGACCAACTGTTCCAGTATTGAAAATACATAAAAAGAAAATTCAATGAAGATAAAATTTCCTCTGTGTGTGTGTGTGTGTGTGTTTTCAAAATCAAATAAGTATAGTCACCACTATGGAAAGAGTTCTGGCTTTTTTCCTGCCTTATCTATATTCTACCCTAAATCTACTAGACATCCACAGCATAAGAAAATTCAAAGTTGAATGAGTTGTGAGATCTTTTCTGACCTCTCATTCAACTTCAGAAATTAATATAATTATAATAGCTTTAACACAGTTTAAAGAAATGAACTAATAGCATAGAGATTTTTTCTCTCATAGATTATGCAATTTGAACTTATTTCCTTGGTCAAGTGATTATTGGTGATAACTTTCTAATTTCCTTGGCAGGGCAAGGAACGTTCTGATGGTCTGCCCCTCCATTGGACAAATGCTTTTGCCAAGTGACTTTTTTCTTTTCTTTTTCTTTTTTTTTTTTTTTTTTGGTGGGAAAGGTCTTACGAATTCTGTGACTTTTCTTAGTTTTTATTATTGCAAATGATCTGAACATGTCCTTTATGTGGAAATGGTATTTTCTAATTTACTAAGAACAAGATGTATTTAATGATCTGCACAAGGGAATTATTTTTGATAATGTTATCATGTCTCAATGATTCCCTGTTGACTAAAGAAAAGATGAAAAACTCAGCAGTTTGTACTATCTTGTTGACATAATGACATCTGCATTCACTATTATAAATTACTTGTTTTTAGACCAAAACTTGCTGTTTGTAGAATTAAAATTCTCCAATAAGTAACTATGACTTCTCTCCAATAAGTAACCATAACTTTTCTTAGATACCAGTTTGCCTATACAACATAGTAGATTTGGCAAATAGTTAATTAACATATGCTGTGTAGTAGTGTCTTTGCTAGTTTGACAGTTTCTTGTATGGTAAGATCGATCTTAGATTTTTAATATCAAGGGTGCGTTGAATTTGGCCGTGTGTCACTATATGTGATTGTAGATAAGTGTTATTTGACAAGAGTTCCAACTTTGTTAGAGATTTATTATTCATGCATTTTTCTTCAATGACTTTGGAAGAAGAAATTTATTAAAGTTATGTAACAACAGAACAGCCTCTACATTGGGATTTGTGGCTCACTGTCTGGAGCATGGTCTAGACAATAGCAAATTCCTCAGTTCTGAACAGGCTGCATATAAGAAGTTGCCAACTTGAACACTCATTTAGCTGAAACATTGCATTTCATATTTCAATGTTGCATTCCATTTGATTATACTAAAATGTTGGACATAGAAGTAGAATTCTGGTGTTATGATCCCATGGTCTTCGTATGAGTTTGTACTGTTTGGATACAGCCCAGAAAACCTTGAAGACTGCCCAGAACACTGAACACCAACTCCTTGACTGCAAACACTAGGCTGTCTATGCGTCTTTCCTATTTGTTCCGTGTTAAACACCAAAGTGAAAAGCTCAGTACACAATGAATCATATTCTTCCAGTGCATAGATCATATCCTAGAAGCTAGCTTGGCCATCTTGGTAATTGAGTGAGTTCTTACAGGTGACTAAGGATATTAAAAAGTACATTTGTTGAGAGATATAGTTCCCATGGTTATATACTTTCTCCCTAAATAATGTATACTAAGAAACCAAAGTCATTTAACACCTGAAGCAGTACTTTTTTAAAACTAAGACTTTGGGGTAAATACCCAGGAGTGCAATTGCAGGGTCATAGGAAAGTTCTATTTTTAATTTCTTGAGGAATCTCCACACTGTTCTCCAAAGAGGCTGTACCAACCTGCATTCCCACCAACAGTGTAAGAGGGTTCCCCTTTCTCCACATCCCCTCCAACACATGTTTTTTCCTGTCTTGTTAATTTTGGCCATTCTAACTGGTGTAAGGTGATATCTCAATGTGGTTTTAATTTGAATCTCCCTGAGGGCTAGTGATGATGAACATTTTTTCATGTGTCTGATAGCCATTTGTATGTCTTCATTGGAGAAGTCTCTGTTCATATCTTCTGCCCATTTTTTGATATGATTGCCTGTTTTGTGTGTGTTGAGTTTGAGGAGTTCATTATAGATCCTGGATATCAGCCTTTTGTCTGTACTGTCATTTGCAAATATCTTCTCCCATTCCGTAGGTTGCCTCTTTGTTTTTTTGACTGTTTCCTTTGCTGTGCAGAAGCTTTTGATTTTGATGAAGTCCCAAAAGTTTATTTTAGCTTTTGTTTCCTTTGCCTTTGGAGACATATCTTGAAAGAAGTTGCTGTGGCTGATATCGAACAGATTACTGCCTATGTTCTCCTCTAGGATTCTGATGGATTCCTTCTCATGTTGAGGTCTTTTATACATTTTGAGTTTATCTTTGTGTACGGTGTAAGAGAATGGTCGAGTTTCATTCTTCTACATATAGCTGTCCAGTTTTCCCAGCACCATTTATTGAAGAGACTGTCTTGATAAAATATGTCAAATTCTTATAATTCAACCAAAGAATAATTTTAAATGACTTTTATATATCAAATTAGGATTGCTGATTAAGGAAGATATTATCACATTTACCTTTCTTTCTGATTTCTAATGAAAGTACTAAAAAAGATAAAATCCCTGCAGCCAGAGAGAATAGGAAAGGATCTCACTGCATGTGAGATTTCAATATAGGCCTTCCTATATATATTATATATATATATATATATATATATATATATTATATATAATATATATAAATATATATTATATATATATATATCTTCCTATATATATATAATACTATGGGATCACATCCTGATAAACCCATTGTAATCTGAAAATGTCATAAATCAAAAATGCATTGGATACACCTAACCTACCAAACATCAAAGCCAGCCTAGCCTGTTTTAAGTACGCTTGCTCTTAACACTTACATTAGTCTGTAATTGGGCAAAACCATCTAACATAAAGCTTGTTTTATATAAAAAAAAAACTTGTTTTATAAAAATGTGTTAAAATCTCTAATTTGTTGAATACTATATGGAAATTAAGAAACAAGATAATTGTATGGGTACAGGGGCGCCTGGGTAGCTCAGTGGGTTAAGCCGCTGCCTTTGGCTCAGGTCATGATCTCAGGGTCCTGGGATCGAGTCCCACATCGGGCTCTCTGCTCAGCAGGGAGCCTGCTTCCTCCTCTCTCTCTCTGCCTGCCTCTCTGCCTACTTGTGATCTCTCTCTGTCAAATAAATAAATAAAATCTTTAAAAAAAAATAATTGTATGGGTACAGATTGGTTGTCAGTGTATTGGTGGTTTCCTCTTGTGATCGTGTGGCTGTCTGGGAATTGCTGGTAGGTGCCACTTACCCAGCATCACAAGAGTATCATACCAAATATTAATAGGTCAGAAAAGAATCAAAATTCAAAATCTGATGTACATTTTCTACTGAATGCATATCACTTTAGCACCATTGTAAAAAAAAAAAAAAAAAGTTGAACCATGAAAAATCAGGGACCGTCTATAATCCTTAACTACTCACATAGGTGAGACCAATAGAAAATGAGGTAGTTTGCTCCACAGAGAGCAGGGTAGGGAGGCACCATATCCTTAGCAGACCAGTGTCAGGCAGGGTGCTGTTTATTGGCTGAAAATCTGCATACAAATGGAATTTTTAGATATATATGTATCTAGATGTATCTAGATACATACATATATATTTATATATATATCCCCATATATATTTTTATTTTTATTTATTTACTTATTTTGGTGTATACCTACCCAAGAATGCTGTGTAATGCAAGACATCTGAAGTAGATTCTGTAGACAAACTGAGCCTGTGGTCATAAAGAAGTCATCTGAGCTCGGGCTACCACAACAAAACCCATAGACTGAATGACTTAAACAATAGAAATTAACTTTCTTTCAGTTTTGAATGCTGGCAGTTCAAGATCAGGGTGCCAGCAGTGTTGTAGGGAAAGCTCTTTTCCTGGTGACAGGCAGCCAATTTCTCTCTGTATGCACACATGACAGAGCTCTCTCTCTTCTTATAAGGCCACAGTCTGGTCCGATTAAGGCCTTTATTTATGTCCTACAGACACTATATTCAGATACAGTCACGTTGGGGCTTAGGATTTCAACATGTGGATTGGGGCAAGGGGCACAATTCTGTCCCTAAGGAAGGTTAAGTATGAAACCAGTATAGACAACTCTGGAGTCTATATGCTAGAGTCTAATGAAACACCTTATTTTTAGAGGATTCTAAAGGGCATACATACTTTTGAGCAAGTACCTTGCCTTTCATTCTGAGAACCATAGAGAGGAACACCCAGATTTTACCCTTGGAATGTGAACATGTGGTTTATTTTATAAGAATAATCACTTAATTTTTAACCTAACACCTATCCTTTAGAGTTTAGCTTATAAACAGGAGCACTCAAAGTATGGATAGAAGGGGTTTATTATAAAAAATAAAGCTGATAAACATGCAAAAGGAGCTGGGCATGTGAAAGTCTGGAACAGGGAAGTAAGATTCAGCAAAAGTCACTCACCAAGGGAGCTGATTGTGGATGAGCAGGTTGGAGAAGTAGAAAAACTCCAGAAAATGCATATGTCTGGCTACTGAATTGGGGGTTTAGGAGGGTGATTTGAGGAGAGGTCTGTGAAAACCATCACCTTGGTATGACTTAATATCTGCCCCAGAGGAACATTATCTTTAAAATCCTGGACATAAAATAAATCTCTGTTCTGCTCTGGAAAGATACATTGTTTTTCCTCTCCAATGCTGTTTGCTGTATAAACATCCTTGAAAAGATAGTCTGGTAAAAAGGCTGTCAATGTTTATTCTCAGGAGACTTTAAAAAAACATGAGACAACTGAAAAGACTTGTCTCCTAAGATCTAGACGGTGTCCTGTACATAGGAGCTTTTCAACAAACACTTGTTTATTAAATGGAGGATGGAGATATATGTGTGTGTGTATATATATACACACACATACATACACATACATATATATACACACAATATTTGCATATTGTCATATATTGATGCCAAGAAGTTAACAAACCCTGAGGATGCTGGAAGTTCTGTGTTTGATATCGTTCCAGACTTTGTGCTATGTGTCTTTTTCTATGACTGGCTCTAATTTGTATCCTTGGCCTATAAAAATGTGACAGTGATTATAACTGTATTCAGTGACTTCTGTGAGTCTGACGAATTATTGAGCATAAGGGTCATTGTGGTAACCCTAGAATTTGTAGCCAGATGGTCTGAGATGATGGTGGCCCTAGGGACCTTCAAACTTGCAGCTGGTTCCTGAAGTGAGAGATGTCTTATGAGGACTGTGCTTTCAGATCAAGCAGTTTCCCTAATTCTGGAAAACTCAGGTCTTAAAAGGCATTTGTATTTATTTGATGGGATACAAAGTGTGTTGACTTTTTAACATGGCATTCCTATTACTAAAGTAGGTTTGTTTTATTTACTATGGTGATTCTAATTAGTTGAAGCTCTTTTTTGTACAGTATGCCTCATTCGGCAAGCACTTATTCTTGCACACTTTTTCTTATTCATAAAAGACAAACTTCTTATCAACTGAAGCAAACCCAGTCTTGCTCAGATAATGCTTCCAACCAAAAGTCCACAATCTTGGGATGAGGTATAGTCATCTGCTGATTCTGAGGAGGACAGTGGAGAATTAAAACTTTAGTTATAAAATTTCCTAAAAACTTGTTAGTCCTCTTGTCTTTCACTTTAAGCCAAATCCATATCTGAGTACAGAGTTAAAGAACTTCATTCTGACACAGTTTTTGAGCCTGAAGATTTCAATATTTTTTTTAATGGCTTCTGTGCTTTGCCCATCCCTCTTTGTCTAAACTTAGTGTTGGAATCCTATAAAATATTTGGGATGGTATTCTTGGGTTGGAAAACAGACCTTGATCATGATTTTGTCAGCAGAATTACTGTTAGTGCTATCTATTGCTGTGTAATAAAATTACTCCAAAACTTAGTGGCTTAAAAAAACACACAATTGTTTTCCAATAGTCAGGGTTCTAGGTGGGGTTTGGCTGAGTCCTCTTCAGAATCTTTCACAGACTTCAGATAAGGTGTTATCTAGGGTTGTGGTCTCATCTCAAAGCTCAGCTGGGGAAGGAATCACTTCTAAAATTCATTCACATGGTTGTTGGTAAGATTTAATTCCTTGTGGGCTGTTGAACTAAAGTCCTCATTTCTTTGCTATATCAGCCTCTCCAGCATGACAATTGGTTCTTCAAAGACATGATGACATTTTCTTTTCTTTTTTTAAATGTCAAACCAATGTTTTTAATATTAATAGCATTGAGAAATGTGAAATAAATCTAAGAAGCATCAATTCTAAACTTAGATTCATGTCATGAAGGTGTATGTATTTCTGGATAGAGCTCATATATTCATTTTATGTAGATTTTGTAGCCAATCTCCACATAAGACTGAACATTCTGTACATGGTTTATAGCTCCCAAGTCATATTCAGGAAGAAATCTATCTAGTATTATATAGATACTGAATATGACAGGACATATTTCAAATCTTTTGTGACCTATTCACAAGTGTGACACTATATCATTTTTGCTTTATGCTATTTGTTAGAAACAAGTAACTAAATTTAGTCCACAATCAAGAGGAATTGGTAATACAAATGTGTGAATATTAGGAGACAGAGATCATTGAGGACCATCATAGACCATCATCTACCTACAACACTACTTGTATTTCTAAGGTTAGAGCCTTAGTACAAGGCTGCACCTAGCTTCAAGAGAGGGTGGGAACTGTCTTGTTTATTAGAGTCTGCCATGCATTTAGCTAAAAAATATGGGGTTTGTTAGGAGAGAAGGGAAATTGCAGATGATTGGAAGTCTCTGCAATAGTGGCCTTGGTAATTTACTTCCGTTTTCTAAAGCTTAAATAAATATTAGTAATGTTAGGAAGATAACATTTCACAGGAGATACAAAATGCCTTGCACATGGGAAGCACTACATAAGTTGAGTTTCTTTCTCTTCTTCATTACTCATTTCTAACCTAAGTTGACCTGCTACAAAATAAGAATTCTTTTCCTACACTCTTGAATATTAACGGTTGTTGGTACCATGATTCCAACGTTAGTCTATTTCACTATATATTGACCCACTACATTGTTTAAAATCTCCTATAATTAAATTGTGTAATTCATATTGAGACTAAATTAGCTTTCTATAACTTTTACCAATTGATTTCTTCTATATCTACTTAACAATGAGTTTTCTTTACTTGTGTATATTCCTCTCATGGTTGAAATAGTTACTTTGTTATATAAATCATTACTTTTTTTACCTGGTTTTACTTTGCATTTTATCTTAATTAATAAAAGTAATACCATAAAATTAGATTTCTCACAATCACATTAGGAAAAGAGCTATTTCTGGAAGGTCTCAGCTTCCCCCCACCCCTTAATTTATGGGTTTCTTTTGTAGTTAAAGCTTGTACATGTTCTCATTCTGTCTTCTTAAATTGTACCTCTTCTACAAAGTGTGATCAGGTCTCCGGTTCTGGAAGGAATGCCTTGTAACCAGAACTCTTTTTGTTTCTCTCCACACCTGTCACAATGCTGGACTGGTCCGGGAATCATTCACAGCCCTCTCAGTTAGCAGGGCTTTTAGACTGATACTCCAGGACTCAGAGCTACTATCTCACTGCCCCTTCTTAACAAAGACCTGCTCTAAACACTGTAAGACAGTCCCTCTAGAACAAACTCTGTCCCCCCTCAGGGTCTTCCCTCTATCCTTGAGCAACATGAGACTGCACCCCAGCCCTAGCCACCTTTCTTCAAAGCTCAAGGAAGTCCTCAATGGCCTATTTTGAGAGCAGACACTGTCTTGTATGCTCAATAACTTGTAACATAAAGACAACCACTTATCTTGTCCAGTTAGTATACTCCCTATTCACCAAAAAAAGCTGTATTCCCCCCTCCTGTGTACACTTCTGCCTTGCCTTGTACTTGCTCTGTACTTCTTCAACTATGATCTCCCTCCACATTCTTGATGCTATCTACAACGGACCTGTAATTTGACTGTGAATAAACTCTCCAACATCCTTGGCTTTTCTGAGAATGTGCCTTTTTCCTTCCTCCTTCTGCCACATGAAAACTAAGACTTCCTCAAGGACACTAAAAAGGCCATCTTCAGGGAAGTTGATCACTCTTACATACCTTACAAACCAAGTAGTAAGGTAAGCTGGTCAACCATCCTCTGGTTCCCTACTGCTTCTGTCAGAATATCACTCCTTCACTCTAAGATCTTTGACTAACTTCTGCCCTTTCTCATTACTGTCACCTACAGAATTTCAGGTCACTCTCCTCAAACTCATGGATATTTGGCAGCCAATCTCTGACAGAGTTGCACTTCACCCCATTTCTGCCAAAATCTTTAGGGATTTCCACCAGTGAACGTCTGACATTGAGTAGCATCATGACTTCTGGGCTTTCTCTTCATCTCGGTGGGACTTCTACTACACTCCATTTCAACTACAACACTTAAGAGGAAAGAAGAAAACTCTCATTACAATGTAAGTAGTATTTCAACTCTTTAAAATTTGAAGAAGAATCATAGATATTAAGAAAAAGAAGAAATCAGTTTCATACTCTTACTTCTTTTTAGATGGATATAAGGCCAGAATTTCTACTCCATCCCTGTGCCCTGATCCACATTTGCCTCAGAAATGCAGGTGGTGTTCATAGTCGTTTTAGATGACTCAGTTCCCTAAATCTGGTTAATCCTATTTTTTTCTTTATTGATTTTCATTCCAAATTTTTTCAGAGTCATGCAGAAAGTCTTTTATATGTCAAGGCTAATAAAAATCAGAAGGAGGAATAAGCCAGGATGTGAACTGTCATGCAATATTTAAAATAAAGGACAATTTGATTTCCTAGATTTTTGCTAAATATTTGTAATGCATTTTCAGAATGCCTATGGTTACGGGAGGCTTCACAGAAGAAACTGACATGAGGAAAATGCTTTGTAACAAGGCATTTTTTTTCTTTTAAATTTTGGTAGATGCATTGGTCTTTTTGTCATAAAAGCTTTGGTTTATAATCAGGAGAAGTCATGCCATAAAAATTTCAAAACCAAGAATTTGTTTCCATAACGTTTTTGTTGTCCTGATAACAAGAACTTGACACTTCAGTTTGGCTTTTGTTTTAAAACTTTCCTGTACATTCCTTGCCAGAGAAAAAACTGGAAGTGCCATGTATAATTTTTACTTTTGAAATAAAGTCTTCTTTGGGGAAATTTTTATTTATTTATTTTTTTTACTAAGAGCAAGCATCATCTACTCTGTTGCTAATGAGTCTAAAACAGGAAGAGATTCTGATTCAAACAATGATAGTGCACAGCATGGCCAAAAGAAGAAAAACTCCTGTCTTTTGACAACAGGCATTCTAGCAGATGTGAAGTGATAATCACATTTTGGTTTTGATTTTATTGTCCTAATGATTAATAATGGTGAGCAGATTTTAATGTACCTCCTGTTCATTTTATTTCTTCTTTGGAAAATTGTTCATCTCCTTTGCACATTTTTAATTGAGTTATTTATTTTTTTCTATTGAGTTGTAGGTTCCTAAATATCTTAAGTACTAACCTTTTATTGAATACATTGTATCTCAATATTTTCTCCCATTTCCATAGATTACCTTTTCATCCTGTTGATGGTTTTCTTTGCTGTGCAGAAGCTTTGAAGTTTGATGTTGTCCTGCTTCTTTATTTTGCTTGTGTAGTTTTTGCTTTTGTTGTCAAATTAAAAATAATCATTGCCAATACCAACATCAAGGATCCTATCTTCTGTATTTTCTTCTGTTAGTTTTATAGTTTCTGGTTTCATTTATTTATTTAACAGAAAGAGATAGAGTGAGCACAAGCAGGGGGAGGGATAGAAGGAGAGGGAAAGGGAGGAGTATGCTCTCTGCTGAGCAGGGAGCCAGATGTTGGACTTGATCCAGGACCCTGAGATCACGATCTGAGCAGAAGGCAGACACATAACCAACTGAGCTACTCAGGTGCCCCATAGATTCTGTTCTTACATTCAACTATTTAATTCCTTTTAAGTTGATTTTTTTTTTTTGTATATGGTATCATATAGGTGAAAATTTCATTTTTTTCTTTGTTGATACCTCGTTTTCCCAGCACCAGTTGTTAAAAAGACTGTCTGTTACTCACTGCATACTCTTGGCTGTTTTGTTGAAAATTAATTGACCACTTATATGTGGGTTTATTTCTGGGCTCTTTATTTTGTTCTGTGGACCTATGTGCCTGTTTTTGTGCCAATACCACACTTAATTTTAACTAGTATGGCTTTGTTTAATACAGTTTGAAATCAGGAAGTGTGATGTCTCCTGCTTTGTCCTTTTTTTCCAAAATGGCTTTGTTTTTCCAGGGTCATTTGTGGTTTCCTACAAATGGTAGGATTTTTTTTTTTTTTAATATCTCTAAGAAAAATGCCATTTTATATTTGAGAGGGATTACATTGAATCTGTACATCCCTTTGGGTAGTATGGACATTTTAACAGTATTTATTTTTCCAATCCATAAGCACAGGATATATTTCCATTTATTTGTGTCTTCTTCAATTTTTTTCATCAATGTGTTATAATTTTTAGTGCAATGGTCTTTAACCTCCTGGTTAAATTGATTTCTAGGTATTTTATTCTTTTTCATATTATCACAAATAAGATTGGTTTCTTTATTTTTCTGATAGTTTGTTGTTAGTATATAGAAATACAACTAATTTTTGTATATTGATTTTGTATCTTGCAACTTCGTTGAATTCATATATAATGTGTAGCAGGTTTTTGTTGTTGCTATTGCTGTTGTTGTTTTTTGTGGAGTCTTCTTATGTAAGGTCTTATTATCTGCAGACACAGTTTTTTTTCTTTCCTTCTGATCTGGATGCTCTAAGGGCCTATTCAGCCAGTGCAGCCTCACCCCAGTTGAACTGTCATTTTGTGTAAACCTTAAATTGACTTTGCCCCCCTCCCCCACCAAGGGAACTTAAAAACAAGTCCCGGAGACCAGTCCCATGTAACAAAGTCCAAGTACAAGGGTGGATCAGGCCAGGTGGAGGTATTCAATCAGTGGGGATGCATATTGTCTCCTAGCTACCAAGGTGATGGGCCAATTTCTATGGCAACTGTGGGGTGAATTGTAATTCAATTAGCCACCTGGGTGTGGCCAGGCCCAACCACCTGCATGGCCTTTGCTCTGTAAAAGTTAGTCTGGAAAGCAGGGAGAGGTCGCCCTCTCTGTAAGAGGTGCAGCCCTGGTTGGCCAGTTTGATTCTTGATGCTTGGTGTGAAATAAAGCTTTGCTTGACCTTCGCTTTATATCAGTCTCCCTCCTCTAATCACAGACCCATTATTGGGATACCCAATTTTGGGGGACCCAACAGATGCCTTTATATCTTTTATTGCCTAACTAGTCTGTTTAGGACTTACAATATTATTTGAATAAAAGTGCAAGAGTGAGCATCCTTGTCTTATTTATAATCTTAGAAGATGAGTTCGGGCGTGTTCAGGTGGTATGGCCGTAGACTATAATCTTAGAAGAAAAACTTTTTGAGTTTTTCACCATTGAGTCTGATATTAGCTGTGGGTTTAATCATATATGATTCTTATTATGTTGAGGTGCATTTCTCCTATGCCTAGTTTGTTGAGAATTTGTATCATGAAGGAAAACTGAATTTAATTAAATATTTCTTTGCACTGAAGATAATTATATGATTTTTATGCTTCAGTCTATAATGTGGTGTATCAGGCTTATTGATTTGTCTGTGTTGAACCAGACTTATATTCCTGGAATAAATCCTACTTGAAGTATTGTTAATTCAGTTTGCTAATATTTGTTTAGGATTTTTGCATTTATGTTCATCAGTGATATTGCTTATAATATTCTATTCTTGTAGTGTTCTTGTCTGGCTGTGGTATTAAGGTAATAGTGGCTTTCTAAAATGCATTTGGAAACATTCGTTCTTATTTTATTTTCTTGGAAGAGTTCAAAAGGGATTGGTATTAATTTTTCTTTAAATGTTTGATAAAATTTACCAGTGAAGCCAGCTGGTCCTGGGCTTTTCTTTGTTAGAAGCTTTTTGATTACTGATTCAATCTCCTTACTGATTATGGTCTGTTCAGATTTTCTATTTCTTTATGATTCAATCTCGGTAGGTTGTATGTTTCTAGGAATTTATCTATTTCTTCTAAGTAACTGAGCTAAGTGGTATATATTTTTTCATAGTAGTTTCTAATGATCCTCAGTATTTCTGTGTTATCAGTTGTAATGTCTCCTCTTCCATTTCTAATTTTATGATCTGGGTCTTCTTCTCCAGCCCCCATCCCCCATCTGCCAGGTTTTGTCAGTTTTGTTTATCTTAAAAACAAAGCAGAACAAAACAAAAAAACCCAAACAACTTTTACTTTCATTAATCTTTACTATTATCTTTCTGATTCTTATTTCATTTACTTCTGCTCTGATCTTTGTTCTTTACTTCTTTCTACCAACTTTGAGCTAGGTTTATTCTTCATCTTACAACTCCTAGAGGTATAATTATGTAAATCAGGTTGAATTATTTCCTTTTTCTTAATGAAGGCCACTATTGCTATAAACTTTTCTCTTAGAACTGCTTTTTTTTTTTTAAAAGATTTTATTTATTTTTTTGACAGAGAAAGATCACAAGTAGGCAGAGAGGCAGGCAGAGAGAGAGGAGGAAGCAGGCTCCCTGCTGAGCAGAGAGCCTGATGTGGGGCTCGATCCCAGGACCCTGGGATCATGACCTGAGCCGAAAGCAGAGGCCTTAACCCACTGAGCCACCCAGGCGCCCCACTTAGAACTGCTTTTGCTGTATCCCATACATTTTGACTTGCTGGATTTCTTTTTACATTTGTCTCAAGATTTCATCTTTAACTCATTGGTTGTTCAGGAATACCTCATTTAATTTTCACATATTTGGGAAATTTTCAGTCTCCTTCTTCGAACTGATTTCTAATTTTATACCATTGTGGTTGGAAAAGATGCTTGATATGATTTCAGTCTTCTTAAACTTATTAAGGCTTGTTCTGTGTCCTAACATATGGTCTGTCCTGGAGAATGGTTCATGTGTGCTTGAGAAGAATGTATGTTCTGCTACTGGGTGGAATGCTTTGTTCATGTCACTTAGGTCCATCTGGTCTAATGTATAATTTAAGTCTAAGGCTTTCTGTGTAGATGATCTATTCATTGTTTTAAGTGGGACGTTGAACTCCATTATTATTATCGATTGCTATCTGTTTCTGTCTTCGGTTCTGTATTTGCTTTATATTCTTATGTGCTCCAATGTTAGGTACATAAGTATTTACAATTGTTATATTCTTGTGATGAAGAGACCCTTTTGCATTATACAATGACCATCTTTGTCTCTTGTTATAGTCCTTGGCTTAACATCTATTTTGTCTGATATAAGTGTAACTATCCCTGCTTTCTTTTGGTTTCCATTTTCATGGAATAGCTTTTGTCATCCCTTTATTTTCAGTGAATGTGTGTCCTTAATGCAGCAGCTGGGGAAGTCAGAATGGGGGATGAACAGATCAGCTCCATCAGGAAGAAATGGAGGCTACTTGTATTTGCTTACTCACTCTGTGGTGAACCAAAGGGAATAGTTACTGGGAGTGCTTTTGTGCCCAAATAGAACCTGTGTTTTGTATGGCCCTTGGGTACTCACAAATACCAAGCCCTATGGGCTCCCAGAGCAAAGTTGGTGTGCTAGATGTATGGACAGACTCCTTTCAGGGACATTCTGACACTTGGTTTTATTGTTGGCACAAGCCAAATTGAAAAGTGGAAGTGTCCTTTGGCTCTTTTAGTTTCTAGGGAGGATCACCTCAGTGCTTAGATAAATGTTAATTAGGAGTCAAATCCTGGGGCATTAGTTTGTAGAGTATGCAGTCAAACCCCTCCCCGCGAAAGACTGGGAGATAGGTATTTTTGCCTCTTCCCTCCACACTGGGCCTTGGGGTATAGCCATGGTGAGTTGACTGTGTTTATTAATGACTGCTTCCTTGTTTGCTATAGTCCTTTGGGACTTGTGAACTAAGTCCTGTTGGCTTTCTGAGGTAGGTGATTCAGTGGAAGTCTTAAAAGTTGCTGTGCTAGATGTGTGTTCTAAACCTTTTGCTTCTCAGGGACAAGCTGAGAGTTGAGGTTCCTTTTAAATGTACAGCACTGTGCTGGGGGAATAGTTTGTGGCGAGAAAGCTTCTCAGACTTTCTTCTGCATTTTAAAGGAGATATTTTCTCAGTTACCCAATGTGTTGGAGTCGCTCAGCTAGTTCTGGATTTCTCTCTGATGGAATTGCTCTGTGAGTGGCTGTTCATTGGAGGAGTTTGTTGTTTGTGTTCATTGGAGGAGTGGAATTTAGGTGCCTCCAATGTTGCAATATTGGTGACCTGGAGATACAATTATAATACTGATGAGAAAAATAGAAAAGGGGAAGCAATGAAACTTAGAAAGTGATGATCCAGTCATAAAGAAAGAAATTACTGAGATATCTTTTATAGCTTATATGAAATTTATGTCCTCTAGATGCAAATCTGGCCATCAATATCTGTCTAGTTCTGATAAAATTTGCTTATGGCCAAGTTAGTAGAAGTAACTTTTTTTGTTGTCATGTACTGGCATATACTTGTGAAGTGAACTGTATATTTTGTTCCTTAGAATTTGTGTCAATTTTAGAATAAGGAAATGAATCTAAAGAGTAATATAAGTGAGCATTCCCAAATATTAAAAAAAAAAATAAAAAGCAAAAATGTGATTTGGACTCCATCTCCTGTTGTCAGTATATGAAGAATTCTTCAAGTTTTTCTGAAAAAAGGGAAAATGAGTAAACATGTTTCTTTTTTTTTTTTTTTTTTCTTTGTGGCAATTTTTTATTTAATTTAATTAATTAATTTACTTGACAAAGAGAGAGCACAAGTGGGCAGATAGGCAGGCAGAGGGAGAGGGAGAAGCAAGCTCTCCACTGAGCAGGGAGCCCTTTGCAGGGCTAGATCCCAGGACCTTGGGATCATGATTTGAGCGAAAGGCAGCTGCTTAACCAACTGAGCCACCCAGGGGCCTCTCTTTGTGGAAATTAAAATCAGAAGATAGAAACATTCAGATTTTTTGTTCTTTCCGTGTCAATGGAAATAAGTAGTCTATCATAAATACTATCTAAATTGTTGAATATATTGATATAATATTAATAATATTTCTTTTTTTAAGATTTTATTTGTTTATGTGACAGAGAGACATCACAAGTAGGCAGAAAGGCAGGCAGAGAGAGGGGGAAGCAGGCTCCTTGCTGAGCAGAGAGCCCAATTCGGGGCTTGATCCCAAGACCCCGAGATTATGACCTGAGCCGAAGGCAGAGGCTTTAACCCACTGAGCCACCCAGGTGCCCCTCTGTTTATTATTTCTAGATTATGGAGGTGCTGAATTATCCAACTTTAATTGTGGATTTGTCTTTTCCCCTTTCATTTTTGTCAGTTTCTTCCTCATATATTTTGTGGGGACTTTTGTTAGTTTTTTTATTTCAAGGGCTTATTTAAAGATACAGTAAAATTGGTTTCAGGTGTTTCATCACTTGCATGTCACACCCAGTCCCCATTTCAACAAGTGCCCACCTTAATACCCATCACCCATTTAGCCCACTCCCCTAACCACTTCTCTCTATCAACCCTCAGTTTGTTCTCTCTATTTTTTTTTTTAAGATTTTATTTATTTATTTGAGAGAGAGAGGGAGAGCATAAGAGAGGTGTGAGGGTCAGAGGGAGAAGCAGACTCCCCATTGAGAATGGAGCCTGATGCAGGACTTGATTCTGGGACTCCAGGATCATGACCTGAGCTGAAGGAGGTTGCTTAACCAACTGAGAGTCCCAGGCACTCTGTTCTCTGTAGTTCAGAGTCTCCTACAATTTGTTTCCCTCTCCTTTTTCCTTCTCATATGTTAATCTGTTTTATTTCTTTTATTTTTTTTTTTATTTTTTTTTTTTATTTTTTTTTTAATTTTTTATTTTTTATAAACATATATTTTTATCCCCAGGGGTACAGGTCTGTGAATCACCAGGTTTACACACTTCACAGCACTCACCAAATCACATACCCTCCCCAATGTCCATAATCCCACCCCCTTCTCCCAAACCCCCTCCCCCCGGCAACCCTCAGTTTGTTTTGTGAGATTAAGAGTCACTTATGGTTTGTCTCCCTCCCAATCCCATCTTGTTTCATTTATTCTTCTACCCACTTAATCCTCCATGTTGCATCACCACTCCCTCATATCAGGGAGATCATATGATAGTTGTCTTTCTCTGCTTGACTTATTTCGCTAAGCATGATACGCTCTAGTTCCATCCATGTTGTTGCAAATGGCAAGATTTCATTTCTTTTGATGGCTGCATAGTATTCCATTGTGTATATATACCACATCTTCTTGATCCATTCATCTGTTGATGGACATCTAGGTTCTTTCCATAGTTTGGCTATTGTGGACATTGCTGCTATAAACATTCGGGTGCATGTGTCCCTTTGGATCACTACATTTGTATCTTTAGGGTAAATACCCAATAGTGCAATTGCTGGGTCATAGGGCAGTTCTATTTTCAACATTTTGAGGAACCTCCATGCTGTTTTCCAGAGTGGCTGCACCAGCTTGCATTCCCAGCAACAGTGTAGGAGGGTTCCCCTTTCTCCGCATCCTCGCCAGCATCTGTCATTTCCTGACTTGTTGATTTTAGCCATTCTGACTGGTGTGAGGTGATATCGCATTGTGGTTTTGATTTGTATTTCCCTGATGCCGAGTGATATGGAGCACTTTTTCATGTGTCTGTTGGCCATCTGGATGTCTTCTTTGCAGAAATGTCTGTTCATGTCCTCTGCCCATTTCTTGATTGGATTATTTGTTCTTTGGGTGTTGAGTTTGCTAAGTTCTTTATAGATTCTGGACACTAGTCCTTTATCTGATATGTCGTTTGCAAATATCTTCTCCCATTCTGTCAGTTGTCTTTTGATTTTGTTAACTGTTTCCTTTGCTGTGCAAAAGCTTTTGATCTTGATGAAATCCCAATAGTTCATTTTTGCCCTTGCTTCCCTTGCCTTTTGCGTTGTTCCTAGGAAGATGTTGCTGCGGCAGAGGTCGAAGAGGTTGCTGCCTGTGTTCTCCTCAAGGATTTTGATGGATTCCTTTCGTACATTGAGGTCCTTCATCCATTTTGAGTCTATTTTTGTGTGTGGTGTAAGGAAATGGTCCAATTTCATTTTTCTGCATGTGGCTGTCCAATTTTCCCAGCACCCTTTATTGAAAAGGCTGTCTTTTTTCCATTGGACATTCTTTCCTGCTTTGTCGAAGATTAGTTGACCATAGATTTGAGGGTCTATTTCTGGGCTCTCTATTCTGTTCCATTGATCTATGTGTCTGTTTTTGTGCCAGTACCATGCTGTCTTGATGATGACAGCTTTGTAATAGAGCTTGAAGTCCGGAATTGTGATGCCACCAACGTTGGCTTTCTTTTTCAATATCCCTTTGGCTATTCGAGGTCTTTTCTGGTTCCATATAAATTTTAGAATTATTTGTTCCATTTCTTTGAAAAAGATGGATGGTACTTTGATAGGAATTGCATTAAATGTGTAGATTGCTTTAGGTAGCATAGACATTTTCACAATATTTATTCTTCCAATCCAGGAGCATGGAACATTTTTCCATTTCTTTGTGTCTTCCTCAATTTCTTTCATGAGTACTTTATAGTTTTCTGAGTATAGATTCTGTGTCTCTTTGGTTAGGTTTATTCCTAGGTATCTTATGGTTTTGGATGCAATTGTAAATGGGATTGACTCCTTAATATCTCTTTCTTCTGTCTTGCTGTTGGTGTAGAGAAATGCAACTGATTTCTGTGCATTGATTTTATATCCTGACACTTTACTGAATTCCTGTATAAGTTCTAGCAGTTTTGGAGTGCAGTCTTTTGGGTTTTCCACATATAGTATCATATCATCTGCGAAGAGTGATAATTTGACTTCTTCTTTGCCGATTTGGATGCCTTTAATTTCCTTTTGTTGTCTGATTGCTGAGGCTAGGACCTCTAGTACGATGTTGAATAGCAGTGGTGATAATGGACATCCCTGCCGTGTTCCTGACCTTAGCGGAAAAGCTTTCAGTTTTTCTCCATTGAGAATGATATTTGCGGTGGGTTTTTCATAGATGGCTTTGATGATATTGAGGTATGTGCCCTCTATCCCTACACTTTGAAGAGTTTTGATCAGTTTCTTATATTTAATGAATTTGGGTCCCAAATTGACAAATGTTTTTGAATATCAACTCAAAACTATATGACTGCCAGCAATCGGCAATTGCACATTGCAAAGTGAGGTTTAGTGTTCTGAAGGGAAATTCCAAGACCCACAGTTGGTGTACTAAATTCAGGCAACGTCTATAAAGCAAGTCAAACACTACCTTGGAGTAACAAACTGTCTGGTATTCCTCACCATCTCAAAAACACATTGGAATATTTTAAAAAAAAGTTAATCTGGTATAAATCGTGTTGTTTGAAGTGGCTTCCAATTCAATATTGAATGGAAATGGTGATTTGGTAACTATGTGCAAATCCCTGGAACAATGATGTCTCTGCCAATCAAGCCTCTTGATTTGCAGTTAATGAGACAATGATTAAAACCTTAGTACTGTGCCTGGTACATAGAAAATTTTCAAGGAATATTTTCTTTTGTACCACTTTAACTGAGGGCCCAGTTCCAGAGCAGAGTGCCGGAGAGGAGAAATGAGAAATCATGCAATTCTGCATGCTGTTAAAGATGTCACAGATGTCTTTTTTTGATTTGGCAGTAAGTTCACAGTAAAACAGAAGGCTGTGAAGATCATTCAGACCCATTAGAAAATCAATATTATTTACATTTCTATATTTTTTCAAAAGTGAAATGATACACTATTTTGCATATGTTACAGCTAAGAATGTGTGCTGAAATAAGTAAACTAAACCCAAAGATTGTGTGTGTATGAGACCATGAACTACTTATTAATTCAGCATTTTATTTTTATTTATTTCTTATTATAATGGATAATCGGGTGATATTATAAATTTAATTAAAGAAGTTGGTCATTTCTTTCCTGTAGTGGATATTTTATTGTTATATGGAAACAAATAAATTACTGGGAAAGTTTGCTTTTAATGATCTAATACTTACATTTTATGATCTGGAAAAACATGTTTTGTAGAGCAGAAAAATATTTGATATCAAATGATTGCATTCTCTTGGAATAGAACAAGGAACAAATATATTTCTATGCAAAATAGAACTTGCCCTTCATGTTGTCAACAGTCAGTTCTCCATGTAAACAACAGGATAATCTCTTGATTCAATAGCTGTATCTCTACTACTGGCTTCTTATATCAGCCACAGCTGGAGTATTAGTTTCCTACAGCTGTCATATCAAAGAACCACAAACCAGTAGCTTAAATAACAGAAATGTATTGTTTCGTAAAGAGAATAAAGCCTGAAGTCTATAATCAAGTTGTTGGCAATGTTGATTCCTTCTGAAGACTCTGACAGAGCCTCTGTTCCATGCTTATCTCCTAGCTTCTGGTGATAGACCAAGATCTTTGGACTTCCCTGGCTTGCCTACTTTTATTTTTTCCTCATCTTCATGTGGCATTTTTTTTTTCTGTCTTTGTGTCTTCACATGGTCATATTCTTATAAGGACACCAGTAACATTGGACTAGAAACCCATCCTATGACCCCATCAATTGCATCTTCAAAAACCCTGTTTCCAAATAATATCACATTCTGAGGTACTGGGGATTAGGACTCTAACATATATTTTGGGGGGTAAGCGATGATTCAACCCCTATGAGCTAGGGAAACTGATGGTAATTTTACTTTTTTTTTTGCTTCTTCATTTCCATCTTTGTCTTCTTATATCATGAAGAAAAAATGGAGGATATTTTATGCCTATAGAAGATGAAGTTCTAGAATTTGGCTTCTTGAGGAGAAATAGGAAGCATAGCTTAATTGCTGCTTATTCCAGGATATGCCCTCCCAGATGTAGCCAAGTAAACAGAGTTGAAACTCAGCATGGTATGAATAAAACTTAGAAAATGAAGCGAATGCAGGAGGGACTTCAGAGAAACAGCACTGTTAGTGCTACCCACAGGCCAGCATGGTGGGCCTGACTAAAGATAAGAAGGAGGATAAAGGTTGAGGAGGGCTGACAGGATTCATGATAATAAGCCAGGCCTGAAAAAAGACCCTTTTGTAAAAGCAGAAGTCAAGGGACAAGAACCAAGTGAGTAATTGCACTCAACACTAACTGAAGAGATCATTAGGTCAAATAATGTTGGGAAATGAAAACTGGAACTTAGAAAAATTCTGAATATTATAAAAGGCAGGTACATAGGTCCTACAAAAAGGCTTGAAAGATAAAACAAACAAACAAATAAACAAAAAACAAAACAAAACAAAACGAGATAAAAGGAGACTGACAAGAACCGAACTGAGAGATAAACAATTTAGACATGCTATCAGGTCACTGAGGAAGGAGATGCCCCCCCCCCCCAAAAAAACCCCACAAAAACCAACCAAACAATGAAGTCATCATTCTAGAGAGAGCCAGAGGTGAGCATTTGGGGAACATAGATAATGAAAACCCATTGCAGTCCCAGGGAGGAAGCTACAAAGTTTGCAACCAGTTCCATCTTGGACTGTACAAATGAGAGCCAGCCCAGGGGCTTCACTTGTTAGAAAGGCAAGCATTCCATAAAGGTACTGAAGGGCTTGCAGGAAGTGGAGACAGAAAAGAGGATGAGAACATCAGTCCACACAGGTGTTAGATTTTCATTCTGGCCATCAGCCTGAACAATCTGGTTGACTCATCCCCCTCAGGACGAGGTTGAGGAATCTAGTTTAAATAAATCTGAGAATTCTCAGAGAGTAGAAAAAGTCTCTTTCCCCAAATGACGGTGGGGGTGAGGGAGGAACACATATGTTCTCTCTCTTCTCACAGTCTTTAAGCTGGCAAAGTAGCCATCTCTTTTTTGTCTTGCTCTTCTCAGCTACATGCCTTCAATCTCAAGGTTTTGCCTTCAAGAATGGACCAAAATTCATCTAATTTTCGATGCAGGCTGTGATAGTGGCCCTCTGTCTTCTTGATTGGTGGCTTAAGATCATGGGAGAATAGAGTGAGCCTCCAAGAGGTGGAGGAGGACTAACCTTCAGATTCCCACTCAGTACTACAGTTGTCAGCAAGTAGTTTTCCAGGACTCTCTACCACCCTGCTAGCCTCTTCATCTCCCTGGACATAGTCCTAACTCACAGGGCATATAAAGCATACGAGAGGCTCTTTGGGTAAGACTGCTTAAGCTCTTTGGGTAAGACTAAATATTTGGATTTTACTTATGAATTGAAAAATGCCGTGTATTGCCTTCTTTGATTAATGGAATTTATACAAATTTTTGAGGAAGTATGGATATAAGAAGGAACTCTATCAAGGAAAGAAGATTTGTGATATACACATCAGATATAATTTTAAGAAATGCTCTTTGTTCAAATGAAAGGATAGAGGGTAGAGTTAGTTATATATGAGCTCTTCTGACATGTTTCTGAAAACACACATATAAAATCAATAATTTATAAAATATTCCTGAGCCTCAAAAACAGTAAAGCTAGTAAGAAAGATAAAAGTAAATTCAATGCCATTGTTATATGTATATTAAAAGTTAGCTTAAAAATGGGGGATGAGAAAGAAAGCAAAAAGCAAGTCAGTTTTGGTGAGAAGTAGCTATTAATGGTTGATGAATTGATTTTTTTTTTTTGAAGATTTTACTTATTTATTTGTAAGAGAAAGAGAGAGCACAAGCATGGGGAGTGGCAGGTAGAACAGGCAGAGGGAGAAGCAGGCTCCTTGCTGAGCTAGGAGCCTGCTCTGGGACGGATCCTAGGACCCTGGGTTCATGACCTGGGCCAAAGGCAGACACTTAACCAACTGAGCCACCTAGGCATCCCAATGAACTGTTCTAAACTTTAACATACATTTGGCATAAAAGAGAAGTCATATATGTGTATATGTTTGTATGGAGAGTGTCTCCAAAACTGATAATGGTAAGTAAATAAATCAGGGATTAGGGAAACACTGCGTGCTGCGGGTTCAGAAATGGGACAAGAAACACTTGTCTCAGTTATACATATAGAGAGAGAATGGAAGATCAGAGAGTTATGGTGGTTAAGGGGAAATTTGGTTTTATCTACAGGATTTTATTTCTTAAAAAAATAAATTGGAAATGTGTGACAATGTTACCATTGCTAACCCTAGATAGTGTGGATATGTCTCTGTGTTACAGTGTTCTTTACATTATAGTGTGTTTCTGTAATTTTAAAGGTGAGTTAATATAGTTGACTTGACCATAGCAACGATTCATCCCCCTTATCGTTTTATCTTTGTGGTTGGTATCAGAAGTTGGATGTGTTTATAAATGATACATTAAGGATCAAATGATAAAGGAGGGTCTATCTCCCAAAAGACATATTGTTGCAGTTTCTGATAGTGTAATAACTGCACTGGAGCCTTGTAGGTCCCCATAATCTAGAAGCACAAAACCAAAATAACAAACCAAAAGAGAAGGTAAGTATTTTTTATTCATCCTGCAGAATTCATTGTTTTTCCCTATTCCTGTACTCGTTCTGTACATATTTGCCCCCGGTTCGGTACATACTTTTGATTATATCATTTGGTCTTTTTTATCCTTCTTCAATCTGAGATCTCACTCCCATAGACCACCTTTTTAGTGTGTTTAATGTGCATCTTTTTTGCACAGTGGTTTTGAAAAAATGTGCATTGTGTGGTGTACATGTAATTTCAATTTGTGTAGGTGTGTTGATGTTATCTACTTCTATTTTTCATTATATTTACTAAAAACTTTTTTTTTTAAGAAATACTCAAATATACCCAACCAAGATATTTTGAGTAAAACAAATTCATTGCACGAGATTCCATGATGTCCATCCACCATATCTTGCTTACCAAGCCATGTTTCCCATAGGAGATTCGCAGATGGCCCTCCAGTTCTACCACTGCAGTGAACCCCATAGCTTGTCCCCTAAGGACCTGTGTGAGGATATCTTTGAGCCACATACCCACCAGCAGATTTGTGGGGTTGTTCAGACTGTCACTTTTTTATTCTGCACTATCTGTGGAGAGATTTGCTCTCCAAAATGGTTCTATTTGCCAGAGTTCATATATTCCTGAATTCTCATCAACACATGGCACACTCCAGCTTTCTAGTCTTTGTCTAAAAGGTACAAAGTGAAATCTTGTTTTAGTTTACACATGTCACATTACTAATGATATAATCAATTTGAGGATTTCTTAAAAAAAAAGAAAGATTTTATTTATATGAGAGTGAGAGAGGGAACACAAGTAGGGGGAGAGGCAGAGGAGGAGGGAGCAACAGGGTTCCCACAGATCAGGGAGCCAAACTTGGGCTCAATCCCAGGACCTCAGGATCATGACCTGAGCCTAAGATAGATGCTTGATTGACTGAATCACCCAAGCTCTCTTTATATGTATCTCTTTCTATGTTTTTCTGATTTCTTCCAAAAATAGTCTGTTCATGATTATTGCTTTTTTTTCCCCCTTAAGGGCATCTTTTTCTATTTACTTGTTGATTTATAGAAATCTATTATATATATTATATATTGCCTAAATATGCCTCCATTATATATTTTCTATGTATTAGATATTTATATTTTTATATTTATTTAGAAATGTAGAAATTTCAAATATCTTTTGCCATTTTGCCATTTTCCTCTGAACTTTGTCTATTCTATGATTTGCTGTCTAGAAATCTTTATTTTGATGCAATAAAAGTTATATCATTTTTGCCTTAAATCTGCCTTTTTGGTATATTTTAGAGATATCTTTCTAAGACCCTGCCACAAAGATACTCTATGGTATTTTTTTTCTAATTGTACTATTTTGCTATTCCCATTTTAGTCTTTAATTTATTTAGAGTCCAGACTCACATGTGGTGTCATGTAGAAATCCAGGTTTACTTTTCTTTTTTTTATAGTATGAACCCTCTCTAAATTGAGAGCTGATTGCAACTATAGGTAAAAAAAGGATTATAACAACAATAACAACAAATATGGCATTTTCAATAAAAATCTCCTGCATGACCCAAATAAGTACAGAACAAAGAAAGAGAATTACTTGGAAAAGCTAAACAAATTTATACCCTGCCAAAATACCATTAGCCAAGCATCACTGCTTTATATTTGACATTTGTAGAATTATAGACCACTAGGAAAACCTCAGACTAAGCTAACAGAAGCTACTGGCAGGGGTGGGACGTCTCTTGAATCTTAATGGGTTTCATGTGGATGTTGACTGATCGGAGGAGAAGGAAAACCTCTTTTTGATAAGGTACAAACAATTGTTTCAAGCACCCTGACTTCACCTTGACCTGCTTCCAGATGATTTATTTAATCCTATAAATAGCTTCTGCTTAGACAACCCTTCACCCTTGGCTTTGCGGCCTCAATTCCTTTCCTATTTATATCTTTGGAGGCTGGCACTGCTTGTTCATGGAACAATGACTACTAAATCTAGATCTTTTTATCTTCTGCCCAACCTCCCCCAAAATGCTGATGTTCAGAGTGTTGTACAGTAGACAGAGGATCCATCAAGTCCATCGTGCTGGCAGACTGGCCGACTTCTGCATTGATGGAATTCAAAGACTTGCCAAGTAAATAAATAGAGCAAAAAACACATCCAAAATTAGACATACCCCTAAATAAGTTATTGTAGGTAATTTGCCAAGAGCTTTTCTTCCCCGTCTCCCAGACTGACTGTGTTCAAGGTCAAAAGGTCACAACATTTTATGCCTGCCAGATTCTAGCATCCGGTCTTCCCATCTGCCTAAAGAACTTTCTGCTTATCACAGCAAGCCTAAGGAGTCTGTTTGAATTTATTGAAGGTTTGTTCAGCAAACCCGCCAGAGCTTCTAGCCTATTGCTTATAACCAGTAGTGTTATCTTTGAGTCCAGAGCACAGTTTATTTTTCCTCAGGAAGACAGATATTAAGGCAGTGAAGGGGCACACACTGTCTTTCTAGCCAATGATGAAAATTGAGTCCCAAAACTAACTCATACGAGGACTTATTTTGTAGTTTCTCAGCTACTGGGTCAATCTGTCTGATTTCTAAATAGTTCCTGTTTTTGTTGGGGAGTTTTCTTGCTTTGCGGAGAGCCGTAGAGGGGAAGGTGTAGAAAAGCTGGATGGGGTAAGAAGAAATTGGGGTTCCAAACAACTGATAATGAGATGCCTTCCCTTTCAAATCCAAGAAAAAGGAAGCTTTCATGGTTGTTAAACTAGTCCAATTTCAACTAAACTTAAAAGATTATCTTTTAGAAAAGTGCAATGCAATGGAATTTGCTAAGATGCTTTCCCAATCATGGTGAAATTTTAGAAAATGATAAATAAATACACGTTTGATATACTTTTAAATAAATATGAAGTATTTTAGCTCTAATTCTAATTGATTCTAAAAGGACATGATCAAGGGAGGGTCTTGCATGCTGCACAGTGAACTATAACTGCCTTTCTACATGCAACAGCAGCATAATTTAATAATATCATGCATGTCTGGGGCTCAGAGACCTTATAAACTTTTCCTTCTTGAGCACTGGTGTGAACTTGGAATTAAGGACTAAACATGTCTGATGGCTAAAATGAACATCGCAAAGCCCTGATGCAAAACCCAATATAAATCCTGTAAGTTAATCTCATGCCTCAATTTTAACTTGATTTTAAAAATTATTTTCCCCATTTCAGATATAAGAAAATGAAACACAGAGAGGGGCAGAGAGAGGAAGGGTCCATATTATTATATTTACCCTACAGATGAAAAACCTCAGGCTTAACAAAGGAGTTTAAATATAAAACCATGAGAGACTCTTAACTGTAGGAAACAAACTGAGGGTTGCTGGAGGAGGTGGGTTGGGGATGGGCTAATAGGGTGATGGGCGTCCAGGAGGGCATGTGATGTCATGAGTCCTGGGAGTTTAATGCAACTGATGAATCACTAAATTCTACTCCTGAAACTAATAATACACTATATGTTACCGAAATAGAATTTAAATGAAAAAACACACACACACACACACACACACAACAAATATGTGGAAAAAATATAGTGCCCAAGTTCTCACAATTAATATTTTAGTTTTCTAGAGAGTGAGTATGACTCGATAGTGAAAAGATGGGTCCCAGCAACGTTAAGTATTAGAAACTTTCTTCTCAGGTTGCAACACAGAGGCACACCGTACTTTGAGGCTGGAATTTGTCCCAGCCAAGGCTTAGCTGGCCCTTCATCTGCCAGCTCTGTTGGTCAGTGCTGCTGGTTCCTCCAGGTCTTTTCACCAACTTGTGCTAAGTGATTGAACTAGATCAGAGGAGGGTGTAATGAGGGCTAAGCCAGGGAAGTGGTCATCTGAATGGAAATGTGAGGTAGATTTGAGAAATGTTTTGGAAACAATATGTGAAACTGACCAAAAGGTAAACTTTCATCAGACACTCACTACCTCTTTGGGAACTCTCTCGTGGCTTGAAGGTGTCAGTTCAAGAGGTATCACTTCATTTGATTTATACTCCTTTCATCCACAGTCAGTGTTTAATAAACAGTCCCCAGCCATATTTGAACCACAAGGATTAATAATAAACTTTAAATTGTTTTCTAGATGTACAGATTTTATGACCAAACTATATCAAGGCTGGATTTCTCCTTTAGAGAAATTAAGTATCAGAAGATTACACTGTATACCCCCTGATGTACTTTAATGATACAACAGCAACAATAATGTTATTCTATTAGTCCAACCACCAGCAATTTTTAAAGTTATTATTGTAGCGTAACTGACATACAATGTTATACTAGTTTCAAGTGTATGAAATGTTGATTTGGCTTTTCTATATGTAACTCAGTGTTCACCATGATAAATGAAGTGAAGAAGAAGTCAAACTCTCTTTCTTCACAGATGACAAAATACATTATGTGGAATACCCGAAAGACTCAACCTCCAAACTAGTAGAACTCATACAGCAATTCAGTAATGTGGCAGGATACAAAACCAATGCACAGAAATCAGTTGCTTTCTTATACACTAACAATGAAACTGTAGAAAGGGAAATTAGAGAATTGATTCCATTTACAATAGCACCAAAAACCGTAAGATACTTTGGCATAAACCTAACAAAGAAGTAAATGATATATACTCAAGGAACTACAGAACACTCATGAAAGAAATTGAAGAAGACTCAAAAAGATAGAAAAACATTCCATGCTCATGGATTGGAAGAATAAGCATCGTTAAAATGTCTATGCTGCCCAGAGCAATCTATACTTTCAATGCCATCCTAATCAAAATACCACTGGCATTTTTCTTTTTTTTTTTTTTTTTAAGATTTTATTTATTTATTTGGCAGAGGGAAATCACAAGTAGATGGAGAGGCAGGCAGAGAGAGAGAGAGGGAAGCAGGCTCTCTGCCGAGCAGAGAGCCCGATGCGGGACCCTATCCCAGGACCCTGAGATCATGACCTGAGCCGAAGGCAGCAGCTTAAACCACTGAGCCACCCAGGCGCCCCACCACTGGCATTTTTCAAAGTGCTGGAACAAACAGGCTTAAAACTTGTATGGAACCAGAAAAGATCCCAAATCACCAAGGAAACGTTGAAAAAGAAAACAAAGCTGGGGGCATCACGTTGCCTGATTTTAAGCTTTATTACAAAGCTCTGGGATCACCAAGATGGCAAGCAGGGTTTTTTTTTGTTTGTTTGTTTGGTTTTTTTTTTTTTGTTAACTAGATCTCTTCTCTGTGATCAAAGATGTTATTAAGCCTTGCCCTTTTCTTTATTGTGATCATTACAGTCATAGCACATGGAAATGCACCAAACTGAGATTAGTCTTGCTTACTATTAATCTTGCAGTCATTACAGAGATCCGAGGCACCTGAAGAGGCAAGAGTCCCTTCATCCTTCCTCTTTCCAGCAGCATCTTCCTCCTCTAGCCTCCTGTTCAGAAGGAGCCTATTGTATATCATGGGTCAGTCAATCCTCATTATTTGTGATTTGGTATTTATAAATGCCTACTCTCTCAAATTTACTTGTAATCCCCCAAACAATGCTTGCAATGCTTTCAGTAATGGGCAGATTCATGCTGAACAACAAACAATTGGGTCGCTTGGTGTGAGGGTTCCTCACTGAGGGTGAAGAAGGAAATGCTCTGCCTTCTAATTTTGGTTCTCCTTTCAGTAAACAATAGGCTCTTCCCATTCTATTCAGTTCCGTGTGAGTTTCTTTTCCCATGTTTGCGTATTTTATTGGTAACTTAACTGTTGACAAGATCCCCACGGAGAGCTGTCTAGTGCTCTTACATGCCTGCAATTGGGATGTGTGTTAGAGAAGCTTCATTTAGGCATGAGTTATGGTGTTGTTAGCTGTGAGTTTGATGTCAATGACTCAGCAATAGGAACACCCAGAAAAAGGAAGAGAAAATTCATCCACCACAATGTGAGATCATTCCAGAAAGAGCTAGAGTCACATGAGGAGGAGCTGAGTGGATGGTGAAGCCAGAGGGAAGACAGAACCATGGGTGAATCTATTCTTGAGCTGACCACAGAGAAAAGTGTGCAGTTAGGAGTTTGTGGTGAGGCTGAAAGCCAAAGAAATTTAAGGTTGCATCTCTCAGGGTCAAAAATATGTTATCCTTCCTCCACTAGGGCTGGGAAATGAGCACGTTTCAAAAGGTGATATGTTGTGAAACAAAACAAAACAAAACAAAACAAAACAAAACCTTGCATGAGGGACAGACTGTGCAGATAGTAGGATGTAGAAGAATAAAAAAATAGCCTTTCGGTGTTCTACAGAAATGGTGTTTTGTGGAAGAGCTGTTTTCCATCCTGGTGGGACAGGCTAGCTTTCAGAAGATGTTGGCAAACAAATCGATGTAATGCAAATGGTGTTTAGGTTGGGCAAGATGTTTTGAGGGGAGGCTTGTGAGAACCCAGCCTTGTGTTTCCCCTAGAAGTAACAGTTCAGTATCTGCGAACTCTGTGTTCCAGACAACTTTATGGTACAAACTATTCCTGTCAGTAAGAGCCTGTGTATTTGTCTTATATATACAAAAGGAATCCTTGTTTTACAAAACAGATTTCCAAAATTGGCTTTCAGAGAATATTAATAAATGTTGTTAAAAATGCTTGGTTCTGCAATAAACCTAGTCCTATATTTTAAGTACTATAGTTTACTAAACATTTTAAACAAAACTTTATCCTGAACTTGGAGGATCAAACACAAGTACTAGAGCTCAGTATTACAGACCTTTTGTAATTTGGCCTTGACCCACCTGTCCAGTCTTATCAGGTCCCTTCGCCTTGTATAAGTCCATGTCCCTAACACCGATCACCCATTGACCCAACCTCGTGTTCTTTGCCATTGCCTATCTTCCATACCCAGGTGCTGAACATCCTTCTCTCTACCAGTGCATGTCAAGTTACTCAATGAAGCCGTATAGGACCCTTCCACAACAAAAAAGGGAGGGAACATAACTATATGTCAGGACATTGTTATTAATATGACTTGTGCTGATTGCCAGGTGGAGAATGGCTTGCAGAGAGAGTGTATGGTGTTCTGGTATTAGATTCAAATATTTACTTAAGAGCCATATCTTCAGTATACATTCTCAATATGGGACTATGGATTTGAAGTTTTCCTTCGTAAAGTAGGGGACAATACCTTAGACATAAAATACTACACTGTACATTGTAGGGAAGTCGTTGTAAAAAAGTAACATATACTTTAGCACTGTGTATATTAGAATGTTACAATGAGGTGAATGTTTTTATTAGTCAAAAATATGCTTACATGTACAAATTCCATTTTGTTCAAGTTTTTATCTCCTTGAGAATACAGTACTGAACTCGAAAAGAAATAGTTATGAACTGGGTACTTTTTAAATTAGAATTTAGCAATAAAAAGAAAACAATAATTGTTTAAAAAAAATTGAGTGGAAAAAAATAATTCTTAAGTTTGTGTTAGTTGAGCCACACCATGAGCTAGCAGAGTTTGAATAACCTTTCCCCTTTTTTGTGTAAATACAAAAAGATGTATTTTGTAAGAAGTCATAAGAGTCAGAAAGCTGTAATTTTCATCTGCTTTGGAAATAAGCCAACTGTAAAAGGATACATTAGAAAAGACTTGGATAATGATCAAATTTCAGTTCCCCACAAAAGGATATGCCTCTGGCTAGAATTCAAACTTAATAAAATTTGATGAATATTTCTTTCTTCTATCTGGATTAGGAATAGGTGATAGTTTGTCTTTCATAAATATTTATTTGGTTTATTTTTCACCCTTAACGTGCATGTAACAAATGTGTAATTCCAGTTGAGTAGACCAAGGACTTGCCTTTTCCACGTGTGGATTGGCTTATTTTCTGGATATTAATTTCCTACCAATAGAATGAGCGACACAATGAAGCTTGATGTCAGGCCTGGGTTCCAACTGTTACCTTCCATATGTGAGGGCGTTGAGAAAATCCCTAATCCTTCTGTACTAGCTTTCTATTCGGGCTGTAACAAAGTACCACAAGTTTAGTAATTTAGAACAAGACCAATTTATTATCTTACTGTTTTGGATGACAGAGATCCTAAAATCAAGATGTTGACCGGGTTGCATTCCTTCTGTTGGCCCTAGGAAAGAATCTATATCTTTTCTAGCTTTTAGAGGCCATCTGCATACCTTGGCTCATGGCCCTTTTGTCTGCCTTCATGGCCAGCAGCACAGCATCTACAAATCTTTCCCTCTTTCTCTTTTTGACCTCTGTTTCTGAAATCATATCTCGTTCTTTGACTCCCCTTCCTTCCCCTTCTGTTTATAAGGACCCTTGTGATCATATTGGGTCCACCTGGATAATTCAGGCTAATTTCTCCATCTCAAGACTTTTTTTTTTTAAGATTTTATTTGTTTATTTGACAGAGAGCAATCACAAATAGGCAGAGAGGCAGGCAGAGAGAGAGAGAGAGGGAAGCAGACTCCCTGCTGAGCAGAGAGCCTGATGGGGGGCTTGATTCCAGGACCCTGGGATCATGACCTGAGCCGAAGGCAGAGGCTTTAACCCACTGAGCCACCCAGGCGCCGTCCATCTCAAGACTTTTAATCACATTTACAAAGTCTATTTTGCCATGTAAAGAAATATATTCACAAGTTCTGGCAATTAGGAGATGGCTGTTTTGGGAGGACATTATTCTGTGTACTACACCTAAATCTCATTTTCATCATGTCTAAAATGGAAACCACTGAAAATGCTTCACTCATTGGGTTGAAATATTCTCTTAATATACACTTTGACATAATGAGGACACTCAGTTTCACAGAATTATTGTGTAAGAATCTGTAGAGTGATGCTTAATTTAGTTTGCATTGTTTTGGAATAAAGAAACATTTTCTAGATGAGACATTTAATATTGTCAGGTCTTAATTTTATTTATTCATTATAATGATTTTAAAAGTAAATCTTTCTAAGTGATATATGCAACTTTTCTTAAATAGTGTGCAATTAGAGGATTACGATGACATTATAATAAGGATAGGACTTTAAAAGCCAGTAAACATGGATTCTAATCTCTAATCTAATCTCAGATCTGTCACTTGTCAGCTGAGTAGCCCTCAGCAGTTTATTTAACTTCTCTAAAGTTGCTCCCATGTTTAAAAAATAGGGATAGTAGCATTTACTCCTTAGGATAGTTTGGGGGATTAAATTAGGAAAATATAAGATAAATTATATCTCTTAATTTTTTAGGGCTGCTGTAACAAACCACCAAAGTTTAGAGATTAAAAAAAAAAGTCTGAAATCAAGATGTTGGCAAGTTCTAGCAGAGGTTCTAGGGGAGAATGCTTCCTGCAGCTTCTGGAGGCTTCCATAAACCATTCCTTGGTTTATGGAATCTCTGCCTCCATCTTCTTCCCTGTGTTCCTCCCTGGGTCCTCTCTTCTTATAAAGTTATAAGTTATTGGATTTAAGATCCATCCTAAATCCAGGATAATTTCATCTCAAGATCCTTAACTAATTATATTATATCTGTGAGACCCTATTGACAACTAAGGTCACATTTTGAATTCCAGGTAGGTATAAATTGGTGGGAATGAGGGCACTATTCAACCCATTATACTACTATTACTTTGTCTCACACAAAATGTTTTCCTCATAGTTCGTGTTTTCTAAATCTCATCATGTTGAATCATAGTGTTTTGAATTTCATTTATTCAACAAGTAATAATTGTCTAGTGCATTAGACTGAATGTTTGTTTCCCCTGAAATTCCGATGTTGAAGCCCTAATCCTATTACCCAGACTGTGCCCTATAACTGGTGACCCACTTAGAGTTGGCCTAACAAATCTTTCAATTACAGGCAAAACCACAAAAGAAAAAGAGACTAACAAAAACCAGTCAGAACCTGAATGATCCAGGATGGCAGCTGATTTGACCCTAGTCATTCCAGGCCTGAGTATATGCTGATTATATAATACATTAGCATGGTAAATGACACATCCTCAAGAGTCACGGCCATTCCGACCAGATCCTCCTATGGAAGAAAAGGACGTGGCACTTTAGTTCCAGGAAAGGCCTGTTTCTTTTCAAAAAACCTTATGCATCATCCTCACCTTATCACCCTGACCTCATAAAACTCTATCCCAAATGCATCCCAAATGAGAAACTGATTTATGAATTGATTCCTTCTTCTCTATGCCTTGGCCATTGAATACATCTTGGGCTATTAAATGCTCAGCCTGGGTTTTGTTTTTGGCTTTACTACCCAGAATGGAAAAAGAACTCACAAGCAGAGACAGAGGTTCTTCTCAGGGGTCCTAACCCCCTAGTAGGGAAAGGGAAGTTAATCAGCAACAATCCCCACTGTGATGATATTTGAAGGAGGGACTTTCGAGAACCAAATACGTCATGAAGGTGGAACCTTCATGAATGGGATTAGAGTTTTTTTTAAGAGTCCCAGGAACCAGCTAGCTCTGTTTCTGCTATCTAGGAAACTAGAAGAGTTCTCTTACCAGAACCCCATTATGTTGTCACCTGATCTTGGACTCCCAGCCTCTTTAACTGTGACAAATAATTTTTTGTTGCTTATAAGCCACCAAGTTTGTGGTATTTTGTTATAGGAATCCATGCTGACTCTGACTAACACACTCAGTAAGTACCAGCACTGACTTAGGAGCTAGAAGCCCTGTGCTCAAAGTTCCTTAATTTTCCCAAAACGAAATTGTTTCATAGTTTTCTTTTTCATTTGCTATTTACTGCAATCTTTATTGGACTCCAGTTTTCAGACCCTTTTTCACAGAGTTTGACTCTTGCCATCTCAATTTGTGGACCTGCTTTGCGTAGGGGAATGTGAGCCTTCTCCACAACCACACACTGGCTCCTTAACTCAGTGTGGACTCGGGCTTAGTTCTGATAACAGGATTTTGGAAAGCTCTTCTCCCATCATCAGCCTTAACTCATCACTAGGTCCTGACTTAACCTCTTGGGCTGGATTCTTGTCCTGATATATGTAAGGAGAGGTGCAAACAGTTAAATACATGGGTGGTTTAGCAAGGAGTCAAAGAGGTGACAACATCTGTAAGAATGATTAGGGAGGAAGGAGTACCAACAAAGGTAGCAACAAATGTGGGGGCCCTGAGAGGGGACAGAACTCGGGGTGTTGAAGGAGATACAGGTCCTGCTTTTGGTGCCACGGCAGTAGGTGAGATGAAAACAGCAGGCTTGTGCAGCTTCCTGAGAAATGTCATTCCTGTGAGTGGTGACAGACTCATATGGCTCTTTGATCTGCTGGGTTTGGCGCTGTTGAAAGGAGTGTCTCTTTGATCTTCTCTGCCTCACAGTCAGGCCCCTGGAGGTGTTAGCTGGTTTTGTGTACTTTGTGGCTAAGTGGAAGTAGAGTCGGAATCTCCACAATAGAAGATTGCTCTGGAGGAAGGGTTACACAGGACACAGATTACTATGATATATATATTTTTTTAATTTTTTTAAATTTATTTTCAGTGTTCCAGAATTCATTGTTTATGCACCACACCCAGTGCTCCATGCAATACGTGCCCTCCAGAATAACCACCACCAGGCTCACCCAACCCCATCCTCCTCCCCTCCAAAACTCTCAGTTAGTTCCTCAGAGTCCACAGTCTCTCATGGTTCACCTCCCCATCCAATTTCCCCCAACTCCCCTCTCCTCTCTATCTCCCCATGTCCTCTGTGTTATTCCTTATGCTCCACAAATAAGCAAAACCATATGATAATTGACTCTCTCTGCTTGGCTTATTTCACTCAGCATAATCTCCTCCAGTCCTGTCCATGTTGATACAAAAGTTGGGTATTCATCCTTTCTGACAGAGGCGTCATACTCCATAGTGTATATGGACATCTTCTCTTCTTTATCCATTGGTTGAAGGACATCTTGGTTCTTTCCACAGTTTGGCGACTGTAGCCATTGATGCTATGAACATTATGATATTCTTGATGAGAAAGGTTAACCCAAAGTGCTGGGAATAGAAATGGACTGGAGAGTCCAATGCACCTATGAAACCTGCTTCATGGATGTGGAATTGGCACTTATCCAGTAGTTATCTAAATGTTTGCCAAACTGCTGGATTCTAAGATGTACATTATTCTTTCTTCTGTTTTAACATCTCTGAAATTGCAATATGTCTTACATTTATTAATGGACTTCTGGTAGCTATGATATAGTAGCAATTTTACTTAATGGCTTATGCATAGACATAAAAAATTCTGGAATGCATGACAGCATCTGGGAAGAGACATAGTGAAACATTCTTTTTTAAGAAACAATACACCATCAACATTCCTGATAACACAAAAAAGGTTATTGTGTATAGACATCAACCATTCTGACCTGAAAAATAGTTCTGATTATTTGGGCTCTGAATGTATATGGAGACACTTTACAAATACTTTAATCAACATCTTTGGTTTTTATGTTTTCAAAAGAGATATAAAAATGTAGGCATAGATAAGCTTTTTAAATGAATATAAGATAAAAATTTCAAGAAACAAGTGCCATAGTTTCATTGGCAGTAATCTTTTAAAATAATGCATTTTAAAATTAAAACTTTGATTTGATGACAATACTGTGACAATTATCACAATTGCATTTGTGATGTAAAGATACCTGGAACTCAAAGCAAGTCTAGAGTGGAGTGATAAACTTAGTCCCTATAATTTAGGGGGGGCTATCCTGAAGAGGTGGTACTAAGGACAAAACTTTACAGATAAGTAGTTCACTTATTTAAGTAGAGGGAGAGACCCTTTCAGGCAAGGAAGAATGACGTGCAAAGGCCCTGTGAAAGACAGTAATCATTGGTGCAGTACAGATAGCAAGTAGGGGTGTGTTAAGAGCCAAGTCTAGATAGATAGAGCATGGCCACTTCCTAAAATACCAGATTTGAGACTTTCTCATGGGATAATTGAAAAGCTAGAAGTTTTTAGGCAGTGGTGCGAAAGGACTTAGTTCTGTGTTTTATAAACTAGCTCTGGTTGCAAACTGCAGAAAAACTGGGAAGGGAATGACAGCAGGTTTTGGGAGATCAGTTACAGGCCAGCTGTCCAGGTGAGAGGCAATGGTTACTTGCACTAGAACAATGGAAACCAATGGAAGTGGGATGACTTGACAAAAAGTAGTGGATGTAAGACTTATCTTCCTGTTGGTTGTACCAAGTGTGTTCTGATGATGACATCAGGCTTTTGCCACGGACAACTCCAACCTTGCAAGTGTTCTCCTTTACTCTTAGTGGTTGACTTCCTGTTTTGGTAGAGCAGTAGTAGTGGGAATAACTAGAACTGGGGAACTTGGTGAGGCATATAAGTATTAGAGGTAAGACACCATTTTATTTATGCAGGATGTAGATAAAACAGCATCCATGAATCATGGATGAATTGGGTGAATCATCATGCCATTTCTGAGGTGGAAAATGTCAGAGGAGCAGATTTGGAGGTATGACAGTGAGTTCAGTGTTGCACAAGGTTAGGGTTAGGGAACCTTCCAATATACAGAAGAGATGAAGAGGAGGCGATTTTACTCATGCATGGTATCTATAAAGGATATATCTTCAAGGAAGATTTTTTCAGTATTTCCAAAGAAATTCCTAGGAGACTGGAGATTTGTATTTCTGGATAGTTGACTTAAATCCACAGAAAAGGTTAAAAATGTTGTGGGGCTGAATGGTGTTCCCCCGACTCCCGGATATGTCCATTTCCTAATCCTCAGAATCTGTGAATGTTACCTTATTTGGAAAAAAGAATCTTTATGGATGTAATTAAGTTAAAGATGTTGAAATGAGGAGGCAATCCTCCATTATGCAGGTGGGCTCTAAATCCATTGACTGTGCTCACGTAAGAGACAAAGAAAAAGATGAGAAGTCCGTATAAAGATGAAGGCAGAGATTGGAATGATGCAACCCTAAGCGAAGGAATTCTTGAAGCCACACAGAAATTGGAATAGACCAGGAAGAGTCTTCTCCAGAGCCTTCTCTAGAACAGGTCTTCCTCACACCTTGATTGCAGAATTCTGGCCTCCAGAATTCTGAGAGAAGAAATTTCTTGCTTTAAACAACCAAATTTGTGAGGAATTTGTAATGGCAGTCCCAGGAAATTACTATGAATGCCTAGTATAAGCTTTTAGGGACAGAAGAGAAGGAACTAGGTTTGAATGAGAAACTCCCATATGTAAAGGCTTCTAGAGGAGGACAAGTTGACAGATAAAATAAGAAATGAACAGAAAAAGAGAAGTGTGGTGTCATGGAAGCCAAGGGATAAATTCAAAAAGGAGGGCGTTGACAACTGCATCAAAAGTTGCCCAATTATGAAGTGACATGGCTCTCCATATGGTCCTTGGTTTCAGCTACGTGGAAGATATTAGAACCCACACAGATGTAAAACAGATTGTTTACCAGGAACTAAAGCATGACAGAGTATCTCCCTGGGTATAATTCACCTCCCCTGTGGCTACTTGTATAACCAATAGGATGTGCCAGAAGGGCTGCTGTGTGACTTCTCAGACTAGTTCATAAAAGATTACTTTCACTTTGCTTGTGGGAATCCTCGTTTTAGAACCTGGAGCTGCCATGCTGTGAGGAAGCTCACAGTCCACACAGAAACACCATGTGAATAAGGAGACGCTATGAGACCATTGAAGGAAGAAGGAGAAAGGGGCTTGCAGCTGCTTCAGGCAACATGGCCCCAACTTCAGTGAACCGAATATCAAGAGACACCTGAACCCTGATCCATTGAGTGGAACCCCCTTCTCCTGACCCAGAAAAACCTGGACAAGTAATAAAATAAGTGTTGCTAATGTAAGCCACTTTTATTTCATACAGGAATAGTAATCAAAACATGCGGTACAGAGTTAAGTGAAGAAAGGTAATATGCCTGCATTATTTGAATCCTTTCTCAATAAGAGCACAAAAGAGAATTTCAGAACAAGCTTGAATTATTAATTTTATGGAGCCAAACTGAAACCTGAAGAACTTTTCCCATCAAAGTTTTGGTCACATTATATTCTGAGATATATTAGAAGGTTACTTTATTTTCTCTTAAAATTAATGGTAGATGGAACTTACAGGTACAATTTAGCAATTTACTTTTTAATTTTTAGCACACATTTGGCATCATTCCTGACTTTGGGTTGTGAAACTTGTGAAAAATTAAGTCTTTGGGCAAAATTCCAAACCTAAATTGATGCTTATGCTAAATCTACAATTGCTTATCAAAGTCTATTGAGTCTAAAGATAATTTATAAATCAGATTAAAAATGTGTAATACCTCTAATAGGGTCTAAGGCAGTACCCCATAATCTAACATAAATTAATGTACCATAATGTATCATATTCACTCTAACTTAAACAAATATAGACTATAAAGACTATTATTATTATGAAGTGACAATGTTCTATATAGTCTTTATAGTCAAGCCGTTGGCTTATAGCCAGAAGAATTTGGAGAAAGGAGTGTTTTTTTTTTTTTTTCCAGGACATTTTGGATTTTTGAATTATGGATAAAGGATTGTGCATCTATACCTGCCCCCTTTCGCTACCCTGATCACCCACCATATGTAAGGGACTGAGCCTGGAGAAAGTTGCAGCCACAGGACAAATTGGTTTCTTTGTTAATTAATCATCACCATATTCAAAAGAACACTTAACATTGCCTGGTAATTCTATCATGTTTCTTTGGTCTCTCTTCAAAATTTCAATCTAGTTGTTTTTCTCTTCACTTTTAGTGGTTGACTTCATCTTATAATCTCCAAAGAAAGGAAGGCCATTAGGGGGAGATTTTCTTAATTTTTTGATATCCAACAAAAGTCTTGTTAAAATATAGGCATTTCCTAACCTTCTATTTCAGGACAATTTTGCCCTGTTCTTACAATCCTGTTTTCTTCTCCTCAGGAACATCCTGCTATCAATTTGCCCTATTTTAAATGGAAAATTCTTAATTTTCTGTTTTTCATTGTTAGATGGGTGATGATGGGCTAAGTTACAACTGGAACATTGGACGACAGAGTGATGATAATCAAGTCTGTGGATGTGTTTGTAAGATACTAAGTAGATGGGTGGAAATGGAACTATTCACTTATAAGTTACTTGTGAAGGTTATTACAGGAGCATGGGACATGGGCACAACTAGCAAGAGTGAGATTGTATAAAGTGAAAGTGGAAGAGGACCCAGACCTAAGTCTTGAGTTAAATAATCAGTAAGTTAGGGTGCTTTCAAAAGAGACTGATAAAAAAATATCCAGAAAGGAGGGAAAACAAGACACCATGCTCCATACAGAAATGACAAACTTTTCCAGAAAATTTGGCTGTATTGGGGAAGTTAGAGCCATAAAGTTGTAATGGAGATGGATGAGGGCAATATGTAGGGGTTTTCTTTATCCTTTTAATACGGGAGCACATGATAGTATATGGCTATGAATGGGTTTCTTCCAGGAGATTATGAGCCCCCAATTAAGGTTATGGTCAACAAACCAAATTAATTATGTTATAATAATTATTTGTATTAATTATGGTCAATAAACTTACTAATTCCTAACTTCTTTCTTCATTTGGGTTACTAGAAGTTGAATGAAACATGTTTGGTACATTTTCACCATAAAACAATATTTTGAGAAAAAATACAGTCACAGACACCAATATCATGACATAGCAGAAGCACATCAAGTGTGCTGTAGATCCTGTATATCCTGACTTTTTCCATAATACATCTCTGGGAACATATAATATGTTTTAAAGAATATATTATTTATTTCTGCTGACCTTAGCCATGTTTAATATTGTGTTGCAAACAAAGACAATTTCAAGAAAATTGTTGTATGTAAATTTTTCCAGATATCTTAAGGGAATGTTCAGGATTTATGTTCTAAGTTATTTCTTAGTTGGACACACATTGCTTATCTTTTGAATTTCAAACCTTCTGGAGAAAGAGAAATAATGATTTTTTGTTGTTATCTCTTAAGAAGGATAATTATCATGTAATATATGATCTGTTTATAGTTTCTTTGGATGTTGTCTAATGCAAAAAGTGAGTGATCAGTGTGAGGCAAAACAGATGCGAGGTGTCTGGTTTGTGTCTGAGAGTAAGTGGATCTGAGAGCTGAACCGTCCTCACACAACCGTGGGTCATTGCCAGGCATGTGGCAGATTCCACGAAGAGGTCAGTTGAGCCTGAAATAATTATCAGGCAATTATTTGGGAACTCTGAGAGAAGAAGCATTGACAAAACATATTAACTTTCTTATGTCATTTGTTTGGATTGTTCTGCATCATGCACACCTGTGTATAGTCACTTAAGCAAAGATACTGAGATTCTGTGATGAATAATTATAGCCATTTTATTTTTATTTACTTATTTATTTATTTTTAAAGATTTTATTTATTTATTTGACAGAGAGAGAGATCACAAGTAGGCAGAGAAGCAGGCAGAGAGAGAGGGGGAAGCAGACTCCCTGCTGAGCAGAGAAGGCTTGATGCAGGGCTTGATCCCAGAACCCCAAGATCATGAATGGAGCCGAAGTCTTAACCCACTGAGCCACCAAGGTGCCCCTTATTATAGCCATTTTAAAACATAATACATGAAAACTGTAGTTACCATGAATTACAAATTTTACAGAAATTAATATTGAATTTTGTTTTCCAAGTTGATATGAATTTCCCTTTTGTGTCTATAATCATTGTTAAGTTCTTTGGGCTGGAGCAGTGTTTTGCAGATTTTGATACAAAGTTCTCTATAAGTACATATCTCTGACTGTATCTCTACTTTGTATTACAATCTGTTTCTGTGTCTGCCTTCCCACTGTGAATCTTGAGGATCTAATTGCTCTCTTATTGAAACCTGGCATCTTATATATACCTTAGCAAATCCTAAATCTTCTATGAAAGTTTTCAATAAAATATAGGTTTTTAAGTATGTTTATCCATTGTAAATACATGCTTATATACAAACAAACAAGAGTTTGACTTTTTATTTATAATATATATATTTATATTTATTTATTTATTTATTTATTTCTTACAGGACCTGGAATTATACTATACTTAATAAAATATATTTATCTTCCATTTTATTTAGTAGTACTTTTTATATCACTTATTACTTTAGTTATAAATATTAGTTCATATATATCAGTGGATGTTTATAAAGCAATTAATTCCTAAAAAAGCATATTTATAATTATACTTTTTAACTACAATAAACTATTAGTGTGAGTTTTCCTCAGTATATGTTTTATAAAGTGTAAGTATAGTAAATGCTCTTACAATTTCACATTTAATGTTCAAGCTATCCTAAGAATTGCTGGTCATGGGTATTATGGAGGGCACGTATTGCATGGAGCACTGGGTGTGGTGAATAAACAATGAATTCTGGAAAAATGAAAAGAAATAAAATAAAATAAAAAAGAATTTCTGTATAGTTAACTGTTGTAAGAGCAAACATCATTACTTCCTGTTGCCTCTGACTGAAGATAGTGAACTTGACCTGTGGAGTTGAACTTATATCTAATCACCATGAATATGTTCTTCCTCAGAATGCCTTCTCAGGGGATATGTTCTGTAGTATCTCCCAACAGCTTTTTAAATCCAGGTATAACTTACAAGCCTTTACTTGCACAAACCTTTAATGAACAGGTTGGTTAGTTTTGGGTGTATACATATGTATACATATACACCCATGAATTCACCACCTGGATCAAGATAGAGAACATTTCCAGCAGGCTAGAAGGCCAGTCAGTGTTCCTCTCCAATAGTACCAAAGCAGCTACCATTGATTTCTATCTCCACAGGTTCCTCTTGCCTGTTTTTGAATATCATGTATATGGAATCGTACATGTGCTATCTTGTGTATTCTGACTTGGCTTAACACTATGTCTGTAAGAATAATCCATGCTGTTGTATAAATCAGTGGTTCATTCCTTTTCAATTGCTGCTTAAAATTTCACTCTATCAACATATACCACAATATATTTATACTGATTCTACTAATCTTTCCCTCTGTCTCTGCATCTGTTTCTGTCTCTGTCTCTGTCTTTCTTGGTTTCCAAAGCACATCCTCTTGTAGGCCTAATAAACATCTGCCTGCGTGCCTGAAAGAAAATGAAGATACTCTGAGTTTTTATTTATCAATTTATTATTTTTATGTGATGTTTATGAAACATTAATTCTGTTAGAAGTCATTTTACAAGTCTAGTGATGTGATAATGGAATAAGATAGTAAAGGGTGGGGAAAGTTTTGACACTTGGATAATCCTTTTTTAAACTCTTAAAAGATTAAACTCTACACATAAATCAAATATAGTTTAAATACTTAGGTTATAGTGATCATTCATTTTTTGCTCTTCAATCATTTAGATTAGAGGCATCTTAAATGGTCCATCTGTTGTACAGAAATAGCTACATTGTCAATTATTAAGTTTATGACTTTGTTTATATATGTGTGAGCTGCAATTCTAGAAAGTATAAGAAGAATAACTTCAGAAAGGAATAATAACAAAAATAGCTACTTGTCTTGCATTCATAGTCTGAAACCAGGAACACTACTTTCTTCCAAGCATCTGCTGTTTCTTGACTCATTAAATATAACAACCCAAATTTGGGGGGAAAAAAAGGGAAAGAAAAGAAGAGAAAATCTGTTTTGAATATCTGGAAGAATTTCTGTTTCTAATTCTTATTTATTTATCATGCAATTAAAATGTCATCGACTGTAAGTATCAAAGGGTCAGCTTCATGATCATGCAGAAGGATACAGATTGTACTTCCAGGTGGCTTTGCTTTTACTAACTTGATGAGCATATTCTGTGCGGTCATAACCAGCAACAGAATATGCATTCGGTCTGATCACAATTCCATGGTGTATGTAAATAACTATCAAATAGTGCAACGTCTGCTTTGGAAACTTTTCTTTCTTTCTTTCTTCCTTCCTTCCTTCCTTCCTTCCTTCCTTCCTTCCTTCCTTCCTTCCTTCCTTTCTTTCTTCCTTCCTTCCTTTCTTTCTTTCTTTTTCATTTTAAATAGGCTCCACACCCAACATGGAGCCCAAAACAGGGTTTGAACTCAGAGCCCTGAGATCAAGACCTGAGCTGATATCAAGAGTGAGACACTTAACCAACTGAGACACACAGGAATCCCTGCTTTGGAAAATTTTATTGCTTTACTTTATATGTATTATTAATTTTATCACCAATTCTATAGTTTGGTGCTTCTATTACACTTGATCAGAGATACTCTCTTTATATTTCTATTTCTATACATTCCCCAATTTATTAGAAGTTGTGTAGCTTTATCTATATGTAACTTTATTTATGTAAATCTATCTGAAATTATATGTAACAAAATAACAGTCATGTAAACATGTATCTTCTCTCTCAACCTCTTGCTATCAGCTTCTCAATTTTTTCCCATTTAGTCTACTGCCAAACTATGTGTCTATCAAAGACAATTTACAAGTCTGAGTTAACAGCAACTCAGGTGTACTGATATCAACCTATCATAAGAATTTCAGTCTTCATCTATATGACACAAGACATTAATTCACACTTGTTCAATCATATTCATTTATAATAATATCTAACAATTAAAGACAATTGCTTATTATTCAAAGTGAAGATAGGGTCAAAAAAGGTGGAAAACAAAACATGCTAGTAATGATTTCCATAAGAGTAGTCTATTTAAAATTATACACAAAATCAATTAGGTTGTCCGTCTTTCTCATGCTCATTGTTTTTTCTCCCTTACTCTTTCTTGATAAGGGTGTCATTTACTCACTCTTCCTCCAGTTTCCATGTGGCCTCCTTCCACACCCTTCTCCCAACTCCTTCTCCCAAGAGAATTTGGGATTTCACCTATTTCAATTGGAGACATAGGAGAACCAAATAGGGTGCTAGACTCAACACCTTTTGCTGGGGGTCCCAGCCTGTCATGAAATACAGAGTCTAGTCTACTCTCTGCTCTACAGTAAGGGATTTGTCTTCGAGGGTAACACCTGCAGTTTAACCTTGTGCCAGCAAGATTACACCCCACCCCCCAAATACACACCCATGTTCTGCACTAAGCATGATCTCCATCTTTGTCATATCTATGTCATACCACAAAAGAACAGCAATCCAGAGGGTGAAAGAGATACTATTTGTTATCTCTCCTCCAAACCCACACCATTTCTCTCTTGATTTTCCAGTTCGTGCCATTTTATTCACTTCCTCCTCTAGTTACAAGTGTAAGTCTATTCTAGCTTACTATCAGTCCTGCTGTTAACCTTCTTTCTCTTTGTCCTCACAGTCATTTTCTTAGCATGAAATTTCTCAAACTGTATTTTGTATTTGTTCTTTTGATGGCTTTCTCTCTCTTACTCTTCTAACTTCACTGAAATTACTTTTGGAAGAATCTCCAAAGTTCCCCAAATCCTGTGTCTTTTTAGTAGTCATCCTTCTAGATAAAAGCAGATTCAACCTTGGTTATAATCTTTCTGACGGAAAGACAATATTTTCAGTTATAGAGGAGCCATGGTTTTGAGCACTATAGTCTAAAACTGGTTTCCCATTCTTTGCTTTGCAGAGAAAGTCCTAGTATTCTAGTGTAGTGAGTTGTGCCTTCATTTGAGAAAACACACTAACTTCCTGTGGAGTCTTTTGATAAGGGTAAGAAAAAAGCAGTCAGTTAAGGAGATTCTCTAGGTGTAGGTATGTCCCTGGTGTAACCACTTGGAATTTTGAAAGAACTGGGTGAAAGACATGGTGCTAGAGCAAGCACTCAATAAGCACCTCTTTGTTAAGCAGATTTTGGGGGGGGAGAGGGTGTGGTGGGGAGACAGGGAGGGGAACCTAAGCGGACTCCAAGTGCATGGTGGAGCCCAATGTGAACTCAGTCTCATGACCTTGAGTTTATGACCTGAGCCAAAATCAAGAATCTGTGCTTAACCAATTGAGCCATGGGACTCCCCTATTAGCCAGATTTTTGAGATCTGTTCTCTGCAAAATAGCCAATTATTGCAGTCTATGCTCCTGAAGGAAGGCAATTGAGTATGCTTTAGAAATTAAAAAAAAAAAATCATATTCCACCCCTTGGATTACATTCTGAATGTCTGCTAGTTTCCTGTTTTCCTTCTAACACATTACATTCAAAAGTTTAAAAGAACCTTCAACTGCATCAATGATGGAGAATCTCAAATGATTTTTAGCAGGAACAAAGTTAGATAGATTGAACAGAAGCTAGCAGAGGATAGTTGGGGCCAGCAGCTCTAGCCATGGAAGAAAGAAACACTTCTTTCTGTGAGTGATTTTCCTAGGATTTATATTTTTGAGTCTCTTCTTACTGGATGTAGGTAAATATGAGTTTGTGGATATAGGGGGGAAAAGTCAAAGTTTTTAGATGCCAACCATGATTCTCAAGGAGCAAAGAACCTGGAGGCATGTGTGTGGTATAGCCTGTCTGTTTGCTGGTGTCTTAGGAGCAAAGACCAAAGCCATATTGATATAAGCCACATGAATTTGTCTGACTGCCCCCCTACATCACGCTTGGAAACTTGCAGTAAAGACAACTGGTCAGTAGAAAATTCTTGGCTATATTGCTATGTCTTTCTGTGAGAGACACAAATAAAACCAAAAATAAAAATATATATTCTTTAGAGTTTCCTAATTAAAATTAAAAATTAGAGATGTACAGTATTCTTCTTAATTTTAACACCATATATATTATATTTCATCTGTTTGCCTCTGTAAAACTATAGCAAGCATGCCACTTTGAGAGACTTCACAGAATCTTACCCTTAATCCATTTTTCAATTGCCACGCACAAAAAAGAAGTCTTCGTTGGAAATGAACCTAAGTCTTCTGGTAACTTCTTCATTTAAAAAAAAGCAAACAAACCCCCCAAACTCCCAAAACAGTAACAACAACAAGAAACCTGAATATTCTTAACTTTCTGAAGTTGTCAGTACGATAAAACCATCTTTTGAGATTATTTTATATACATTATTTGATTAGTTGATCCATAACTGATGTTGTTGGTCTTTCAAAGTAAGTATATCAGCTTTGAGGTTTCTTTGTCTCTAAAAAGCAATAAATTATGGATCCTATTTTCTAAAATGAAACATGGCTATGTTACAATTTTTAATGAAACTGGATATTGTATTCTTAATCTTGCTTCAGTGTTCATTTTGATTTTAAAATAAATATACTATCTAGAGACTGATGGAGTCAAACAAGAAAGCTTCATGATAAAAGCAAAACTGATACATTTACCAGAAATTTTGATGTTATTATGGTAGAGAGTTTTCAAAAAAGTAAAAATTAAAATTCATATTTATTTCATCTGAGGAAAGAGTGACTGACGGCACCCTTCTGGATTCCTTGCTCCTATAAAGTTTTAAGGAAACAAATAACAATTAATTCAGTCAACATGATTCTAAACCAATGTCTTTTTATCAGGTTTATTAATGTGTTTCAAAAAAAGGAAAGTAAGCTATTGACCAACTCCTAGGAAATTAATGAGTCTGTTGACAAAAATTGATTTCAAAACAATTCCAAATCATTCATCAGCCAAATGGCAGGAACTAATTCAAATACCTTGGTATTTGAGGATTTGGGAAAAGGTTTGGAAAATTTGATTGAAGTTTTCTATTTCCTCTACCCTTTTCTTATCCTTTCAAGCACTGAACTTTTTTCAATAGAAGCCAAATTCTTGGGGAAAAATTCATTTTTTATTACGCATACCAGTGATTTTTAATCAATTTGAACCCTCTAGGGATTGCTATATTTATAAGTAAGAAATAAAGTCATTGTTGTAACTACTACACACTTTTTTTTTTCCTGGCTAAAATTAATAGCAATTCATTCATGTTTCTCTTATGTAACCATCATTTTATTGAGCGAATTCAGAAAGTTTTCTATGTGGATAGATTTAATTTTCCTTAATTTCCTTAATTGCTCCTTTGCAAAGTAATGGTTTTGAAGTCATGAATGTTTTCATATAAACCATAATCTTTAAAAAATATCTCTGCTGATCAATCATACGACACAGATATAGGTAAGCAATCTTTTTATTATTAAAATTATAAGATTTAATTTTATACGACTTTAGTGATTTTACTATATATTTTTCTGATTGTGGATATAAAATTAAATAAGGTCTCTGGAGACATATAATTAAACTTTGAAGAGAGTAGTCTCTGTCCTAAAGTACTCTTCCAGAACAAAGTGAAAAAATGAATTAAAATTTATTGGGCTTTTCAGAAATATTAAAAGTCATTGTCATTGATTTTATGGCCTACCAGTTTCCCATGAATTAATAAAGTTGCCTCTATTGAGGCCAATACATGAAAATAAAATCATTTTGTATATTTAAGAATCAGAATATTGTGGGCCAATCCTGTCTTCATCACCTACTGAATATGTGACTCTACGCAACTTTTTTTTTGTTTTTAAGATTTCATTTATTTGTTTGAGAGAGAGAGAGAGACAGAAATAGTGATAGAGATAGGGAGAAAGAGTATAAGTGGGGAGGGAGAGGGAGAGACAGTCTCCCCACTGAGCCCAATGCAAGGCTCCATCCCAGGACCTTGGGATCATGACCTGAGCCAAAGGCAGATGGTTAACCAACTGAGTTACCCAGGCACCCCTGTAGGCAACTTACTTAACATCACTCTTCTTCTTCTTCTTTTTTTTTCTTCTATAAAATGACTTACCTCTTAGGGTTTGATGATTGAATAAAATGATATGAAGGGTTGACATATGGCAATCACTAACTTTTTGGTACCTATTGTTATTATATCAAAATCTAACTGAAATTAACATTTCTCATTAAGTGAGAAATTAAATGTTTAGTTGTCACAACCTAGTTATAATGTATTCATGTGGATAGCAATTTCCTTGTTTTGTCATTCAGCTTTCATAGAAACTCCAAGTTCTGATAAATATCATCCATTAGACTCCTTGTATATCAAACAATGACTTTACGTCAAGAATATTAGAATAATCATCACAGACAAGCTATAGATATTCAATACTGAGCTTTATATATAAAATATCACATTTTGTAAGTTACCCTGATATTAGTTAGCTATTTGGGTACATCCTTTTGCAGAAGCCATTAACAATGCAAACAAATGTATTTTAAACATGTCTCTTAAAAGTGTCAGATAACAGAACAGCCAGTGGGTAACTCCTGGGCCAAAACTGTAAGGAAACCAGGATTCCAGATATGTAAGCAGGGCACATAGGACTAAATCCACTTTTACCTCAAGAAAAGATGGATGTTCTAAGCAGATTTGGGCTATACATCTGGTGGCCTTGAAGAACAAGAGGAACAAATTCAAGGAAGGTCCTAGACCTGCTATGGTAGGAAAAGTATTAGAGACACCCCCAACCCCCATCATTGAACTAGGTCATCAAAGGTTTACACACTCAGAGGAAGGGTGACCTGAAGTAATTCTCCATTACATCTCCACTTCCTGTGGCCCTCTGGTTCTGAGTCTCCCTTGGCTCTGAGTTGAGCATAGAGGATAAAGAAAGGTGGACAACAGTAACCTTTGGATTTCCATCTCATCCTGGGATCGAGTATCCCAGTATCCTCCAACCCTGAACTTGAAATGAGGAATTCTTAGACTGGTAGTACCCCCAGAAACAAAGCCAAATCCTCCTGAGCAGAGTAACTTCATCTGATCCTTAAGGAGTACTATGAATTTTTTAATGATAGTCCCCCTTTTAAAATTTTATTTATTTATTTAATAGCTTTTTAAAAGATTTTATTTATTTATTTGACAGACAGAGATCACAACTGGACAGAGAGGCAGGCAGAAAGCCTGATGTGGGGTTCCATCCCAGGACCCTGGGATCATGACAAAAGCTGAAGGCAGAGACTTTAACCCACTGAGTCACCCAGGTACCCCTGATAGTCCCCTTTTAATGTAACCAAGTACACAATGAAACAAAGCAACATGAGCCTCAACATGAGGGAAAAAAGAAAGCAAACAACAATAACAAGAACAAGGAAAAAAACAGCAGAAACAGATTAAATTGGTTTCAAATAGAGTGCTTCCAAATAATAAAAGACTAGCTTTAAAATCTGAAAGAAGGGGGCATCTGGGTGGCTCAATGAGTTAGGCCTCTGCCTTTGGCTCAGGTCATGATCTCAGGGTTCTGGAGTCGAGCCCCAAATTGGGCTCTCAGCTCAGCGGGGAGCCTGCTTCCCCCTCTCTCTCCTGCTTCTCTGCCTACTTGTGATCTCTCTCTGTCAAATAAATACATAAAAAAATCTGAAAGAAATGAGAAATATAAAATATAACATAGCATAGTTTTTAAAAATCAAGTTGACTTTCTGGAAATGAAAAATCAATGAACGGATTATAAAAATCCCAGTGGTTGGGTTGAATATCAGAATAACATACATGAAGAGACCATTGATAATCTAGGATTGAAGTCAGAAATATTTATTCAAAATGATACACTTATGGAGCCAAAAGATGGAAAATATGGAAAAGAGATTATGGGACATGGCGGTTGTCAGTAAGTTACCCCATAAGCTTAACTGCAGTTCTAGAAAAATAAGGGAAAAACAGAATAGGTACAAAATTCAGAGATATTATAGTTGAGGATTTCCCGGAAATGATGAAATACACCCATTCATAGATTCAAAATTTCAAGTGAATTCTCAGCAGGGTAAATAATAAAAAAATCCACACTGAGACGCATCACAGTGACATAGTAGGGCATGAATGACTGGAAGGAAGATCTTCCGAAAGGGACTGTTTCCTTCAGATGAGTGTCCGCTAGACTGTCTGATTATTTCTCAACAGCTGTAGTGTAATGCAATCAAAACTTCCATTCTAGAATACCAGACTTTGCAAAACACATGTCAAGAATAAGGACTAATTAAAAAAATGAGGTTGGGGGAAAGAGAGAGAGAGAGAGAAGGAGAAAAAGACAAAGAGAAACCAAAAAACCAGTTGAAACAAAAATCCTGAAAGGGTGTGTTAACAGCAGACCCTCATTTCAGTTGAAGGACCATGAGCTCAGCAGATGAAAAATGTGAGAAGCAAGAAAAATGAAGTGCAGAGAAAGTGGTAAATGGGCGCAAATCTGTATCAGGGTTTCTCAGTGCCAGGGTTATTGGCATTTTGAGCCACACATTCTTTGTTGTGAGGAACTGTCCTGTTCATTGTAAGACAATCAGCAGCATCCTAGGGTACTACCCACCAAATGCTGGGCGGCATCTCTCACCTCTCCCAGCCTCCCACTGATGACCCTCAATAATGTCACTAGACACCACAAATGTTCCTTGTGGAGTGACATTGCCTCTGTTGAGAACAACGGATCTAAATGAATATTAATTTATAAGATAAATAATAAATAATTATTTATAATAATAATATTATTTATAAGATAAATAATAAATAATATCTTGTGGCTCAAAAATGGACTTGGAAACCCACAACAACTATATATAGATCAGGAAAGAAAAAGCGATCTCATAGAAGAGAAAAAAACAATTGAAATTATAAGGATAAGGATAAGGCCTAAGGAAAGGGAGGAAGAAAAGAATCATCATAGAGCAGGCAGGAGACAAGAAAACACCGATTAAGATGGGAGACTCAAGCCTGAATAAATCAGAGATTACATGAAAACATTACCTTTAATGGAATAAGTGATTCCATTAAAGGCAATGCTTTCCTGATTCATTAAGGGAATAAAATTGTATCTACAGGCTGCCAATGAAAAACATTTCTAAAGCCAAAGGGCAGAAACAATTTGGAAGTAAAGAAAGAAAGAAAAGATGACTCTTGAATAAAGGAACCCCCCCCCCAAAAAAAAACCTGGTTATTAGACAAAACAGTTTTTAACCATCATGGATTAGTTAACATTTCTATCTGGTTTCATGTCTGTGATGCAATGGAAAGAGTCAGCCTTTGCTGCCCTTTCTTGATCTGTTTGTGCAGTTTGTTCTGCACATGTAAATCCAGAAAAGAAACACTGTGAAAGAATAACAGGATTTTACTATAGCCAGAAGCAAAACTGATAACAGTGAGGAGAAAACACTTTCAGCATTTTCTTACACCAAAACAGGCTGGCTTTCATCGTAGTGACAGAAATAAAAACATTTTAGACAATAAAATATTGAAAATCTGTTATTGAGAAAGAATTCTTCCTGGCTTGAAACGTTCTAAAATTAAAAAAAAAAAATCATTTAGAAATCTGTGTTAACGAGGTTTTGGTGACTCTACAATTATGACCTGTCTGTCTTTCTTTTTCCCTTAGGTTTGCACTTCTCTCTCTTTCACACACACAATAGTAAACAAGAACCAGCTTATGGAGACATTGTGTACTCCCTTAGAAAGAAATCTGAACCTGTTTAAAAAAAATTGTTTAGCATAACCCCACAGAATCATCGGCTTAATTTTATTTATTTTGGCAAAGATGCTGTCACAGATGTTCATTATTACACAATGAAAACGCTTTCACAGTGTAGTAGATGGGCGTCACGTGGGTTGGAGGAGTGGTACATGAAGCAAAGAATCCCCGTAAATTTTCTAAGTAAGTTTATGTGTGACCAGGTTATGGGTTAGTAAGTGTATATTAGCACCTTGTAAGTGTCTGGTGTCCTTTTAGAACACAGAGGTAAATTCACTGAACCCTATTAGGAGCTGTTGAGATAATGGAGCGATTCTGTTAATGGAAGAGGGACAGAATGGCACGTAGGTAAGAAGGCCTTTAAAGGCAGGTTTTGGAAGATCTGAGGAAGATAAAATGCCCAGGCTGCTCTTTTATCACTTTCTCACGCCAGTGTTCCTTCTCTTCAACCTGGGGAATTTGGGCCTTGAGGTTATAGTCTGTCTTCACATGGGAATTCTGCATGACCTTGTCAACTCCGAGAGCAGTACGATAAATAGCCCAGAGCTCTTAGGAATGACCGTGTTTTAAAAAATTCTATAAATAGACTTTGCTGTTAATTATTACTCTCAAGGCTGTCTAGTAAGTGAACAATGAAACTATCAACCTGAATAGCTAATTCCTATGCAGTTTCAAAGCCTCTCAAGTTTGGATCAACTTCCTTCCTCATACTTGGTATTGACAGAAATTCTTGGTTCTCATTCTGTATTACTGAAGTGCATATTTTTTTTAATATATATATATCCTTATGTTCTTTGCATGGCTAATAAAAGCTCTGTATATACAGGCAGCATCCCAATCTAAGGAATGCATCAAAATTGCTTCCTTACATTAAATATAATTTTTATGAAAGTCCACTTTTTGCGGGGGCATGTTGTATAGATGTGCTTAGGCTTGCTAAAATGCAATTTCAGTCATATATGATATTCTATTTTCTTTATTCCGATCTTGCTAACAGATATCTCCTTTGTTAGAAACACTAGATCTTTAGTCCCCGAAGGAGGATGTCTCCACTATTATGCACTCCGTGGACCTTCATCCTCTCCAACTCTTACCTCCCCAAACCTCAAGTCAATTATTTTACAAGAGCCTATTACATTTTAAAGCAGCTGATATCGTATTCAGATACAATAACCACTGAATGATAATATTGAAACAATAAAGCCTTTGTTTAAAAGACTTGCTCATACATAGCAGGGCTGGTGAAAGCATATGTTAGACAGAATTTCTCATTAATAAAATTCATGGTAACTAAATTAGGCAACCGCTGTTACTACAGGCTACCTGCCAGGACATACTACACTTGTATGGAAACAGCTATGACAATGGTTTTCATTTAAATGAGTTCTGCTCCTCAGGCCAAAACCATGTTTAGGCTCATGAAAGTATATTCACTCTCTCCCGTGTATGTTCTGCACAAAGTGATCATACTCACTTTCATCATCCTGATTGTCATTTCCCATAAATATGGAAAAATTGTGCTGTCCTCTCTCTTAAAAGATGATGAATTTGTTAATGTATTTTCTCTGAGTTGTGTTTCCGGAAATGCTGATTACTACCAAGTTAGTGTTGCTGTTATCACACTACACAAAAGGCATGCTTCTGTCTCGCGGTAAAAGAACACTTTAATTGGGCTCAGTATGTTTAAGAGCTCTGACACCTTGCCCCTGTCTCTCCCTGACACGAGTATATTTTGTTTTCTTATACTCCCAGAGGACCGGGAAGTACTCACATGTGTATCAGTTTAAGAATGAGATAAGTTGGGGCATCTGGGTGGCTCAGTGGGTTAAAGCCTCTGCCTTCCGCTCAGGTCATGATCTCAGGGTCCCGGGATCGAGCCCCGCCTCGGGCTCTCTGCTCAGCAGAGAGCCTGCTTCCCTCCCTCCCCATTTCTGCCTCTCTGACTACATGTGATCTCTGTCAAATAAATAAACAAAATCTAAAAAAAAAAAAAGAATGAGATTAGTCATCGGGAACGTGAATAATAATATTTTGAAATGTTTGGTAGAGGTGTTTTAGAAATTAGTTTTTATTGGTAAGATGCTTGAGACACTGAGAGAACAAGTGGTATGCTACTGTCTGAAATCCCTGTATTTCAAAAAGACAATGAGGTAAATATGAAAGAAGGTAATAGTAGGCTGAGGCTTATAATTGCATTAGGATATTATTTCTTCAAAATCAGATAATTCAATAAATGTGCAGATACTTTGGTTTAGTTTTGTTTTGGGCTCTATGCTCAGTGGCGGAGATGAAAGCAGTCAGCTTCCAGGGTTGATTTCTTGGTTATCAGTGTCTTTGTGTTTATTGCACATAGATGGCTGCTAGAACGGAAGCTTCACAAAAAGAGGAATTCTTGTCTGATTGATTCGCTGATTGACTGAGTGAGCATCTACAAATCGGCCTGGAAAATGGCGGGTACTTGGTAATTGTTGAGTAAAGGAACAAACATATGCGTACTTTATGTTAATATTACATACCAGAAGATTTATTATACTGCACATACCATCGAGTTTCTTTCAGAGAGCAGTGAGGATGGTGTGTCTTGAGGAAGGCATACCCTAATCAACAGTTTCTCTCCACTGACATTAAAGATTGGCATTTATTTGACTTGTCTGAAGCTTTAAAACATTGGTTAACACTTCTAAGAGAGTATATGTTCTGGGTGTAATACATAAGTGAAGAAAAGTCTCTGGGCTTCATCCATAAATGAAAATTTATCCATAAATGAAAATTAAAATCAAAGCTATTAAAATGCTGCTCCAATTTTGCAGTTGAAAACCAAACGTAGACTTGAAAATTAGTCAGACAATACTACTAGCAGCCCATCTGCATAGCGTGCTAAAGGGAGGAGGCAACAGAGACAGAAAACACGCCCTGGAAATATGCGAGAGTGTCCACAGCACAATACTCTGCTAAATGAAAACATTCCAGAAAATGATTACACTGTGTCATGTTCATAATAAGAATGGAATAAGCATAGGAGGCAAAGGGGGTAAATTAAAGTTATTTTTTTTTTCTTTTCCCTACCATCTTCTTTTGTGAGAAAATGCAAAACACAGCCCATCTTGGGGAAAGTCAAAATCACAATAAAGAGTTATTTATATAATACAAGTATGCATAGTAAATGCAGAGTATTTTTTCAGGCATTTGCATTATATTTAAAGGGTAGAGGCAATGGATTTAGAACAGTGTGTGCTAGGGCAGCTTAAAAATAAAATTCAAAATATCTCCTCCCCCAGCACACACCACTATAATAATGGAGGTTTACACTGTGTAAGGACTTCAGAGATGCGTTAGAAATGCTTTTAGATTGTAAGGCAAAAAGGACCCTGTTAATTATCATTACGTGGGATAAAGCCCTACTCATAGCACGTGAGTAACAATTTTCTGGCTGTACACTTTCTTTCAAGAATATCTCATGCAGTGGGCCAGAAAAACCGCTCATCAGTGAGCTGTGTCTCAGTTAGCAACACTCAGGAATGTTCTGAAGTTTTGAAACCTATCACGATGTACTGAGTGTGTTTAATTAACCCTATGACAAGTTTATGTAATTAAGCTTCTTCCCCGTCTCTCTTCTTTTCTCCCACATAGAGTTTCCACATTTTTCTCCCTTCTTCTCAGTTTGATCATGAGATTAAACATATGGTAATATCTCCTTAAGAAGTTTGAGACGTCGTTCATTTACCGTTTCTAATCCCCGCTGAGAGGATAAGCCTCAGCCGGGTCTATTTTCTTGAAAAAAAAAAAAAATTACCTTTACATTAATATGGTAAAAAAAAACATATTTAAAATATGTTTATAGTGAGTGAAAGGGGTGAAACCGTAATCATAATACTCTACCTGCTTGCTTCATGCAGAATACATCAGAATAAATGCTTTATGGTTCTGTTAATTACCACGATGCTTATGGACATCGTCTGAATATTAACCTGAATAATGTTAGCAGATTTAGCAATGAAAATACAGTTAAATTTAAATTTCAGATTAGCAAAGAGTATTTTTTTAGTTTGTCTCAAATATTGCTTTGGGCATAATAATTCACTGTTTATATGAAATCCAAATCTAACCCATTTTTATCAGATAATACACAATGGAAGGGACTATTCTTAATGATATCAATCAGATTTTTCCTCTGCAAGGCAAAGAAAATATCACAAGGAGAGGACTCAGGGTATGATTAAGCCAGTATTATGGCCGATTAATTGAGGCAAAGCTGAATTTTCTATGAGGAGAAATTTTTTTTTTATTGACTTACTACCATCTTTATAAAAATCGAAAATACGCAAAACACATCAACAGTTATGGGCTGTGTCCGCGCAACTTCCATAGGACAACACAGAAGAACTAACAAAGAGCTAAGATTGTTGCTGCATTGAAAGCATTTCCAATTAACATTTTAATTTTAAAAGGTCCGTATTTACACAGTATGTTAAATGTTTCTGCATCTCATTTTAAATGCATGATAAATAAAGAACAAAGATAATGGTTGCCACAGATCTTCTAAGAGGGCTCAGCTGACGGTGCTCTGATTTCACTGAGGAAAGCACACCGACCACGACCACGGTAATAATGCTACTTTCTAATTCTGCTCCCTCCCTTTCAGGCAGTCCCCTTCAAGGAAACTAAGGCTTTGCTCCAGGGCAGTGCCGGGGCGCAGGGAGGTGGCGGCACTGAGCCCTCTCACCCCTTGGCTAGAGGCTTTCAAGAGAAGCAAAGAGAAGCCTCCGTGTGTGCAGACGGTTAGAGGACACACACGTCCCGGACACCCGTGTCCTACTGAGACAACGCCAGCAGCGGACCTGAATATTAGCTCAATACGGACAGTTTGCTGTAATGAAAGTCTGTGTGCAACATATCCCTAGTGTACATTGTTTGACTATAGAAATTCATTTCAGGGACACCTGGGTGGCTCAGTCGGTTAAGCTGCTGACTCTTGATTTCAGCTCAGGCCATGATCTTGGGATGGTGCGATCCAACCCTGATTCAGGCTCTGGGCTGGGTGTGGGGCCTGCTTCAGATTCTCTCTCTCGGTCTCCCTCTGCCCATCCCTCTCCCTTTCCCTCTCTCAAAAGAGTGAAAAAAAGATACTTGTTTTATTCAACAAATATTTATTGCCTGTTCTTTGTCAAGCACCGTAAAGACAACTCGTGGCATTTTTAAGATAATAAAGAAAAAGGAATTTAAAATTGAGATGTATGCATACTTCCCTGAACTGATGATGTGACAATGTTAGTACATATCAGTTCATAACTAAACACATGACCCTTCTTCCTTTTTCTTCATTATGAATTTTCTTTGCACATACTACTTCCCATCTATATGAAGATGGGTGATGTGATCAAGTATTCCGTTTGTTGAATTTCTAGAACTCGGATAGGCTGCACTACATTATTCATTTAATTACAACCTGTTCTAGATGTTTTTGACCTTCTTGTTGTACGTATATAAGCTTGCCTCACACAAAAAATAAAATTTTCTTAATTATTTTGCTTTCCTTTAATAACTTGTGGTATCTGCTTTATTGAATGAAGCATAAGCCTTGAGGAAGATTTCAATTTGCTTGGAAATTTTTCTTAGAAACTTTCAAGGTCATTGAGGTCAGCTAATATTTACTTCAAGTTATTCTTACAAGAATAATCATGGGGCCATGTAATCAAGTGGTAATCAAATAATAAGAACAAGAAGAATGAAAGTAACAAAGAATTAAATAATCCCAGGTAATCAGGGGGGCTTCTCCTGGCGTTGTCTTTAATTTTTGTATTCAAATGAAAGCACACACATTCCTTCCAGTTGGAGCAGCGCGGAACCTCCAAGTTGAAAAATTGCACTGCGTCTCTTAAGTGTGAGTTAATATATAATGATGATTCATACTGATTGTTTTTAATTGTGATGATCTCAGCAATGACTGAAATATCCAAAGGAAATTGCTTTTACCAACACAAAGCATTATTAACCACCATGATCACATTAATGTACTTATTCAGGGAAGTGGTGTCGACACTTCTTTTGCGCAGACGCCTAATCACATGCTCTGTTTGGTGACTTTCCTATGAAATTGGCAAATCCACATGTATTTTTTTTTTCTTTTGGTACCTACCCCCATACCTTCCCTTATTTATTTTGTCATGTTTCTAATGAAATCTTGAATGTCCTTTAAAAAGTGGCTCATTTTTATGCGTTCTTGAAGATATTCCAGTCTATTCGTTATCCTTTTACCTAAGCAACCCTTGAATGTCAGGATGGATCATGGGTAAATGGACTCTGCTTTTTATAAATCATTAATAATTTAAATTAGTTTTTGTGAGAGGGACCGAAGAAAAGACACATGTTGATTAAGTCTGAGTAAAATAGAGAGCGACCTGAAACGTGGGGAAACATTTTTGGGGGAAGCTTTTGACCCTAAACACAAACCAAAAGGAGATAAATCCTTTGCTGGGGTTTTAAGTAGTGTGGCGTCTGAGCAACGTGATAAATGTGCTGATATTTACAGAGGCCCCAATTAGAGCCAAGATATCTTAATGCACTCCTTTGGCATCTCAGAGCACACTTACTCTATACCAAGGACTTTCAGATTTACGGTGTGAAAGCAGTCTAGCATATGGGACACGGTTCTTTCTCAACACTTTCCTCCAGCATTTGTGCAGACATGCTCTTTTGTTTTGATCAACCCTTTCTTAGCTATTTGTAGACTACTTTGTATTTTTTCCCCCAAAGTCTTTCAATTATTTTCTTCTCATTTTTATCTTCCATTATCCATTTGAAACAGGAAAGGTTTTATGCCCATTTAGCTACTCACAACAGTTGTTCTTATGTATAATTAAGCAACCTATGATATTTTTCCCTGCAGCCCCGAGTGTAGCTACTTACTTTTAATTATTTTCAAGAGAGAGTGGGTGAGGGGTGTGGAGAAAACATGTATGCTAACGTTTCTCCTATGTTCCTGGTGACATTCACAGTGTATTAATTTTCGCTAAGAGTACTGTTTAAAAAAGGATAAAAATTGACTCACATAACTAATACTTCTTGAGAATCACTAACATGTGTGGTAACCATTTCAGTTAAAAGACACTCTCAATCACAAAATGACTAAAAACCTAGAGACTGTTTCTGAATTGAGTTTGCTTAGAATTTGATGTGGTGGCCAGTCATAGTATATGCCGTATCACAGTAATCAAAGTCATGCTGTTTGGAATATTTTAGATGCTAAAAATGTCATAAATGGAGAGAAGCCAATTGTTTCATGATGTATGCATCTTAATATTTTAAAATGTTTTGACTGTTTTGAAATTGTTTTCACTGAAATGACATTTTTATAATTATATTGAATCTGTGTATATAAATTAACATGTATGGTTAAAATAACAGGAATAAATAAAATAAGCAGATTTGAGGAAAGTGTAATTGACTTGGGAGCTAAAGTAAAATGAATAGGGAAATAGTGTGCAACAAAGTAGCTCAAGATGTCTTATAGGGGGAATAGATAGAAGTAACCAAATTGATTACATTGAGTTCTACTAGGAGAGCTTCTACTGAATTTATATATATATATATATATATATGAAAATGCAATGTCATTTTCCAAGGATACATACTTAATATTTTAGATATTCCTTTTCAGATGTAGATAGCTATACTTAGCTCATATGTGTCAATATTATTCTGTCAAGCAGTAGACTAAATAATGGATCTTATCTAAATATCAAGGCAATTAGATGCTGTTTGGAAATGCCACTTTGCCACCTAGTCAAGTAGTAATTGAAGCTGTAGTTGAGTAATAATATTCCCTAGAGTAAGGACACAACTGACAGATGGGGAAAAATACTTTCAGACTAGAATATTCCTTAGTGGCCCTCATATCTCCATCAGAGTCATTAAACTTAGATTTACTGGATCAAATTTAAAAAAACTTTTTCTTTATTATTGTAATAATATATTGATATCATCATAAGATTATATCCAAAGCATATTATTATTAATATTATAAGGAATGATTAATCTTTCAATATGTCTGATAAGTTAAATAAAATCCCTATTAGAGTAAATATTATGGGAAGTTGGAAATGTATAGAAAAGCAAAAAACAAAAAAATAAAAACAGTAACCTAGAGTCTCACCATCCAAATTATAATAATGATTACTATTTTGGCATCTAGTCTTTTTTTTTTTTTTTTAAGTCTTTATTTATTTATTTATTTATTTGAGAGAGAGAGAGAGAAAGCTAGAGCATGACCAGGGTGAGGGCAGAGGGAGAATCAGACTCCCCACTGAGCAGGGAACCCCATGCTGAACTAGATCCCAGGACTCCTGGATTATGAACTGAGCTGAAAGCAGATGCTTAAACGACTGAGTCACCCAGGCGCCCTGCTGTCTAGTCTTTTAGTAATTTTCTGTGTGTTTGTGTGTGTTAAGAATGCACCATTGGCCCATGCAGCAGTTTTGCTACATCATAGTTACCACCGCTTGTTTGTGGCACAGGAACATATCTCAGTGTCCTATGGTATTGAAAAGCTCAGTTTCTGGTATCTGACTGCCTGAAAGGCGAACTTCTGATTTCCTCTCTTGCTAGTAGGTAGCCTTGGCAAATAAAGCTTCTCCTAAGCCTCAGTCTCCTCATTGCCACCATGAGAATAAGAGAATAATAGTAACATCTAGCTGGTAGGCTAAATTGGGGTGACCCCTTTGAAATATTTGGTTCAGGAAATAATAATTTTTTTCTTTCAATTTAAAGCTTAGTGAGCCATCATTTTTAGATGCTTAAGTTAAACACACTGTTGTTTCACGAAAAATTCTTTTATAAGTTAGGGGGAACATGGACATGTTGATGGACTCATTTTCAATCTTTGTCATAGTCCTTTATACAATCAATTAAATCATGAAAGGAGGAACTTCACAGTAAACAAAACACAAAGGTAACTGCCATTTCAATGACAAATTTTCCATTTAAGTGGATTTACTTTCTTCTATGTTACATTTATTCTTTTTAAAAGAATATATATTGGGAAAAAGAAGAGCATGTTTTGAGTATTTAGAATTTGAATTTCCAGAATGTGATGAAGGTTTTCAACTGGTTACTAAACCTATGTTGATTAAAAAAAAAAAAACAAAAAAAAACAAAACAAAACAAAACAGATTAATGGGGCATAAAACATTTTTTAAAGTTGTCGTTCCTGGTCTCACTAACACAGTGGTTAATATTTTACTGATTTAAGTGTTTTTCCTGTTCACGCTTATTGAGTCTCTTAAGTCCCACGATTCAGGGAAATTAATTAACTGAAAGAGTTTCTATTTGCAAGCATGTCACTCCTGGGAATTAATGTGTCTACAGTAAAATCCATGTCAGTTTTTATACTGACTAGTATTACCAGACAAGGTTGAGTCATACAATATCCATTAATTTTTAAATGCCTCAATAACATATTATAGAACTGGGAACTTCATTCTTTTTCAAAGATTACACACTAAAATCCTCTTGGGGATTTATAGGTTGAGTTTGTGAGTATCACAACAAATGATGGTTTCCAATTTCTCCTCCCTCTATAAAACCATAATTGGCATGAAATTTTCAAGGACGTCTTTCCCTTCCCATCTTCATAACCATATGAATTTCTTTAGTCCTGTGGGTCCTTGCCTCTTTCAACTGTCCCTTTTCTCAAGTGTTTTATAGAATATGAAAAATCTGAAAGCACCATTTTAAAGTATGGAGAACATTAATAATCTCAGCCATCTTGATTCATGTTTGAGAGTCCAAACAATTAATATTCTTGCCTTTGTTTACAATATTTTAATTTGGAAGGCTGATATGAGATTACTATGATCAACAGCTCAAAAATCCAAGCTGTAATTGGCAAAGAAGAGATCTCACTTAAAAATTCGGTGTGAGAATGCCTCAATCTTTGATTATTAATCTACTCAACTCTATGCCTCTTGAATGCTGAGATATTTTATTTTTCTTCATATTCTAACTACATTACCTGACCCATAATATTGGTTTGATAAATATTTGTTGAATAAGTGAATGAGAAAATACATCAATTTCCTAATCCAACTTTTCATTTGAATAAGAAATCCTTTTACTATCCTGACAAACCAGTATCCAAATTATATTTAGATTTCATGTCTTCAATCTCACTATGCCACAGATTTTTTCATCCTGCCTCTGGGTACAGATCTTATTTCTTCACTGTTTCCTGGAAGATATTGGGCAAAGAATTCAAATGCTTCAAAAGTCAATTTTGTTACCTGTACATTTATTACATGGCTGTAATGTTCCCTTCAAGACTATTATGAGAATTCATTTATTAAGCATATAGGAAACACCTGAATGTAGCATTAGGCTCCCAGTTTGTGCTCTGAATATTGTGATTAAATGCCAAGTGGACCTTTTCATTCACTCAATCGGCTGGCTAGAACAAATATTCCTGTTGAGACCCTGCAATTCTTGCAAAACTTGTTTTTTTTTTCCCCCTGAATCTTTCATTGACTTTGTTGTTATTGAATGAAGAGATATGCATCCTTATTACAACTGACAGGTCATTCTGAATCACACAACTTGGGAAATGAGTCATTTTCTTCCTGAAGAAATTTTTGGTACCATATCACTTCCTGTTCAAATAACTGATTTCTTTTCATGTCACTTTTCAGTTTGGATCATTCTCTCAAATCCATGATTTCTTTCTTGCTTCCTTTTTTAGTTTTCTGGATTACAAATGTAAATTTTAAAAATGTTTTTCATTGTTTTCAAAAAAGATTCATGGACACCAGGAACTGGCAGCAAAAGATGTTTTCTTTTTAACTTTCTTTTTATATTTAGTCAAAATTTTTCTTATACATAGATTTTTAGATGAAACATTTCTCATGGATATTGAGCTCTTTTTTTCCCTGACATATAATGGTACTAATGGGAAGTCTGATGCCATTCTCATTTCTCATCCTCTCTTTCCTGAAGATTACTTTTGGTCCCATTGGAATATGTTTTATGATTGTCTTCTTATGCGAAGAATTCTGAAATTTCACAACTCTTGTCTTTGGTATTTACCTTTTCTCATTTTTCCTGTAATTTGTGAAGTTCTTTGATATGTCCTTTGCTTAGAGATTTGTGTTACATTATCTCTGTGGCAATTTATACCTACTAATGATCCATCTTCTTTTTTTCTGGTTCTCTAAAGGTCTGGAACATTTGGATATAACTGATAACTAACACTTTCTATTTCTTGGTTTTTTAAACTTAATATTCTGGAAGATATACTTCTCTTCTAGATTACTAACCCAGGATTTCCCATTTTATTAAATATTCTTCTTGATCCTGTTCAATTAATTTTGGCAGCCATGCTTTCAAGTTCCAAAGTTTTCAAATTCCAAAGCTTTCTAGTTCCTTATTCTTTGTTTGCTTATTTTTCTATTTTAGGGCAGCTTGTTTTTATTTTAGGCATGAAACATCCTCCAAATTTCTCTGATGTTACTAACATGGATTTTATCTATCTATCTATCTATCTATCTATTCATCTATCGTCATCTGTCTATCCATCATCTATCATTTATTGAATTCTTTTTTAACTAAGAAGGATTTTAAAAAGATATTTCTATTTTTTGCATTTCTCTATTTCTTCTGTGATCAGTTGTTTTACTCTGATGAGATTTTTACCACTGGTGAATCTCAGGTATCACTAATACTTGTGAATTAGCTGCTAAACTGATGACTCTCTTTGCCAGCAGGGTGTACTCTGTAGTTTGTAAATCTGTTGCCCTAAAAGCGCCTTCCTGTGTGGGGAGAAGCCTAACAGTGAGACAGTCCAGTTGCCAGGCAAGTCTCTCTTTAGATTAAAGCTGTTCTTTAGAGTAGGAAGACTAGCAATGACCATAGGGTAGAGGACTTTACTCTGGGGGTGAAGCACTTTGGTTTATTTTGTTCTGGGTAGAACAGCTCCTCCTTCCCTAAGCTCCACACCCAACTCCATTGAACATATTCAGAGCCACTTCTCCTGTTTTCTGCCTCTCCTATCAACCACCACAACTGCCATTGTGTGACCATCCAGGACAATCATCTGCTCATACTGAAGGTGAGATCCTTAGCTGGGAAGAGACCTTAGCTAGCTACTCTGCACTTACGGAGAGAAGGATGGTGGCTGAATGACTCAGCAGCCTTGCTCCATGGGCTTTATCAAATTCTGGCAAGATCACCTAGAGGTATCTCTTGTTCTCTGTAATTCATAACTCCAGATTTAAAACCTCTTCATTTTATTTTTTCACTACTGAGAACAATTCCACTCACCTGTAATCTTCACCCATGCCTATATTAAGGTGTGATTTCTTTGATCTAGATTATATTTCTATTCAACTCTATTTCTCTATTGTCTTGTAAACTTTTGTTGACATTTCATTTCTGCTTAAGTCTGACATTGTTTTCACTTTTATCACTCTTATAGTTTTATTATTTCTTTAGTTTATGTTTATTCTAATTTAAATAGTATATTGAAAAAAGATTTTTACAGTATGTTATGTTATAAAAGAAAATGGTGTATTTTGCAAATATGTTTTGGATACAGACAATTTTTCAATGTTGACATAGAGTATATCAGTCTATTGTTTTGGCAAGAAGATCCTATAATCAAAGGGAGTTTAGGAAAGTGGGAGATTGAACCAAGTTTAAGGAAACCAGTTTAAGGTGGAATGATACCCTGGGACTACTAAAAATGATAATAAGTTTACATACTAAGCCTTAATTAAGGAGCCCTCAAGTGGCAAAGGAAAGAGTAGTTACTAGAACTCAGAAGAATGATGAAAAGATTGTCTTATAGGATCTGTGGCCATTGATAGAAGGACTGAGTCAACCCACATGAAGGAAATGAAATAAATACTTCCTCTCACTCCTCTTCCCCCTTCCTCTGATCTGGTGATGCCCATGAGCTGAAACTAATTGATAGTTAGAAAGTGAGAGCGTTCATTGATATCTCTTATATAGGTCAACCTCCAAAAAACACAAAGGATAGAAAAATATGGGGAGTGGTTTGGACAAACAAATGGGAAATATCCAGCAGGGCTCATCCTTCTTCATCCACTCTTTGCCCAGATGAAATATTATGTGCTCAACAGAGGGACCACGCAAATCCCCATCAGCATGTTGATGGCAGTTTAGTGATCTACCCACTTGAATCTTAAAACAGGAGGACCACAAGCATGCCCATATAAAGCAGGAAAGTGAGGAAGAAAGGGAAGCAAAAAATTAATAATTTAGATAACATTTTACTGCTGTGTTTGCATTTCTGATGCTAGATATGGACGCAATTTGGTAATTATAGCCTCCTTTCTTCGCTACTCAGTTCATTTTTGTTTGGTGTTTGATTTGTTTGTTTGCCCTACTTCTGCCAGCCTCCATACCTATATGGAATTCTTTAGCTGGTGAGATGATCCGGCATCATCTGGGTCCATACTGTTCTGTTGTTATGGTGTCGATGTAGTTTCCATTGATCAAGGATCTTGGGAAATGAAGTATCAAGAAGCACCCAAACACAACTCCTGTGTTCCACACATAGACCTTTCTGTCTCGACCATGTAGCAGGAATTCAGTTGCACCTTGATGATTAGGCTTACTTGCTTCAGTAGTTACTTCTCTTTCTATGGGCTCAGTATTTTGGGAAGCCCTGAATGGCTAATAGGAAGTTGCAGCTTCCAATTAAATAGACAATGACTGTATTTCCTAATTGAAGCATTTCTTTCTTAAAGAATATAAGTTCAGGGGCCTCTGGCTACTCAGTCAGTTGATCATCTGATTCTTGATTTCAGCTCAGGTCATGATCTCAATCAATGTCATTATATCAAGCCCTGAGTTGGGCTCTGCCCTGGGCGTGGAGCCTGCTTAAGATTCTCTCTCCCGTTCCCTCTGCCCTGCCATCCTGCCTTCCCACTCACTCATTCTCTTTCTGTAGGGGAAAAAGGAAAAAAAAAAAAAAAAAAAAAGACTGCAACTCCAAACCCATTTAACCTAAGTTTAGGGACTGGAAATAAAATCATTTTCAGTGAGTAACTTTGATAATAGCAAAAAAGTTTATTCTTAACTCTGTATTTTAATTGTTTCCCATATATTCTGGTTATGGGAGTGATGGCTCTGTATATGAAGTGCAGGTTTAAATCCTATAATCTGTCCTGCAGGATAAAACTTCAACCTTGCAAACTGTTGTTTTTCATTTGATGGGTTAATTGTGTCCTTAGTTGGTCATGGCATTTTTGCATTAAGGCAGTAGCTCTTGGGTTATAGGCATGTGCTAAGGCCAGTGAAATGTGTCACTGAGTCCATTGTCCCATTTCCTTCACTTTAAAATGTGTCTCTTTATTGGACATGATATTGTTTGGGGCTCCATGGTAGTGGACAAAGTTAACAATGGAGATACTTTCAGGGGCATAGTAGATAGAGAAAAGTGGAGTAGATCTGTAGAGGCAAATGGCAAATATTCTAGCACACACAAGGAGACTTTGCTGGTTGGAATGAAGAAGGAGGAGAAGGAAAATGAAGAAGAGGGAGAAGAAGGAAGAGAAGGGAGGGGGAGGGAAAGAAGGAATACTGGATTAAAAGTTGTTTATTTTTTTTTATTTTTTAAAAGATTCTTATTCATTTGTTTGAGAGAGAGAGAGAGAGAGCACATGAACAGGGCGTAGGGGCTGATGGAGAGGGAGAAGCAGACTCCCACTGACCAGGGAGCCCAACCCTGGGCTCGATCCCAGGGTCCTGAGATCATGGCCTGAGCTGAAGGCAGGTGCTCAATGACTGAGCCACCAATGCATCCCTAAAAGATATTTAGAAAAAAAAATTCACTATGAGAGAAATGCAGAAAGGTTATCATTAAGAGAAGAATTTTCCCCCATTTGGCTTTTTTCCCTTATCAGAGAAAAACAGGGCAATGTGGAATTTGGTTAAAAAGCAAATCTTAATGAAGAAGGAGTAATAATAAGTTAAATCTTTTGAACTTCTAGAACATCATCATGGGAACTCATATCTACCATAAGAGCAATATGATCTTTGCTTTCTTAATTTCTCTGTTAGATTGCTGTGATTAAAGAAGTTGTCCAAGAAGTTTTCCTCAACTAGTGAAAAAAATCTGTCATTTAATAACTGAGTTCCTTCCTTGTGCCATATACTACCTGCAAGTACCAGGTATACAGGATTGAAAAAGCCCTTGCTCTCAAAAAGCTAAAGTAATAGGCAAACAGGCAAAATCAACATATAATACAAAGTGATAATTACTGTGTGCAATTTGTGATGTGACCAAAGGGAAAAAAGTTGTCTCAGAGTGCTAGGATGGGAAGGAGAAGTGTCAGGGTGAGTTCAGAGAAAATTTCACAAAATATTTGACTATTGGGGTCTAAAAGGTATTATTATAATAAGGAGTAAAGAGCAAAAGGGATTATAGGCAGAGATGAAAGCAAATGAAATTGTTGAGAATTATGAAATATTTAGTCCACTAGTTTGGTATGGTCCCCAAATATTAGGTGAGAAGGAAAGAGGTCAGAGGTAAGGCTTGGGAGGATAATGATGGAGACAGGAGGCTGATGGAAATAATCTGTATTTTTCTTCTCATTATTATGCATGAATGGTTGGTATCTGAACTTTCTTAGGCTCTATATTCATGCATAAGATAAGGCACAATAAAATTCTGGATCATGCAACAGCCATTATGTTTATAGTTAGATATCTATTGTTGAGAATCATCTGCATCTTTAGCAGATGATTTTAATTTTAATGGAATCAAATTTGGTGCAAGTTCAAACATATTATATTTCTAAATAATATATAGATCTGGGTCATATTAATTACTGACTAAAGAAGTTATTATTGTATTATTTCTCAAATGAATTTAAAATTATTTCAAATGTACAGAATATACTAACATACCCAGTATTAGACTGAGTTATTATCCTTTTTTATAGATTTATTTATTTATTTTAGATAGAGAGAACATGAGGGGAAGGGACCGAAGAAGAGGGAAAGAATCTTAAGCATTCTCCACCCTGAATTTCCTGACATGGGAGAGGAGTCAAGAGGAGTCAAGATGGTGGAGAAGTAGGAGGCTGAGACTACATCAGGTAGAAGGAAATTGGCTAGATAGCTTATCAAACCATTGCAAACACCTACAAATCCAACAAGAGATAGAAGAGAAGAACAGCAAAACAGAAAAATCAACCACTTCTGAAAGGTATGACCAGCAGAGAAGTGAATCCAAAGTGATGGGAAGATAAACCGTGGGGGGAGGGGCTGGCTCCCAGCAAGCGGCGGAGCAATGGAGCACTAACTCAGGACTTTTAAAAGTCTATTCCACTGAGGGACATCACTCCAGAGGCTAAACCGGGGTGAAGCCCACGTGGGGTCAGCATGTTCCCAGGTCCTGCAGGGTCACAGAATGATCGGGGGTGTCTAAGTGTTGCAGAGCTTCCAGGTATTAGAGTGGGGAAGCCAGCTACAGAGACAGAGTCGAGGAGTAAACTCTCAGCTTGGGGTTACCTTGAACCAGTCGCAGGCTGGGTGAGCTTGGAGCGCAGCTGGAGGCCAGGGAGACGGGAGTGATTGAGCGGTTTTCTCTGAGGGTGCACTGATGAGTGGCACCCTGAGCACTCCTCTGGGCCGGAAACTGGGAGGCCACCATTTTCATTGCCGTCCTCCAGAACTCTACAGAAAGTTCTCAGGGAACAAAAGCTCCTGAAAGCAAACCCGAGTGGATTACTTAGCCCAGCCCCTGGTAAGGGCAGTGCAATTCCTCTGGGGCAGAGATCCTTGAGAATCACTACAACAGACCCCTCCCCTCAAAAATCAAAAAGAAATCCAGTCAAGACCAAGTTTACTTACCAAGGAGAGCAGCGGAATTCCAGAGGAGGAGAAAGCAAAGCACGGAACTCATGGCTTTCTCCCCATGATTCTTTAGTCTTATAGTTAATTTAATTTTTTTAATTTTATTTTTTTCTTCTGCTAAATTTTTTTTAACTTTTACCCTTTTTTAACATTTCCTAACTAGTTTATCTTAACAATACCTTTCATAAAAAAATAAATAATAATAATCTTTTTTGAACCTTCATTATTATAGGCATATTTTATCTTTCATTGTATCTAACCTTATTTTTTGTATACACATAGAGTATTTTCTTCTAAAGAATTTGTGTACAACTTCCTCTAATAGATCAAAATATATCCTAAAACTAGCTCCGGGCTTGTTCTAGTCTTCAGCCTGAGCCTGAGCCTGAGCAAGTTCTCTCCACTTTCTTTTTCTTTATTATCCCAACCAACTTACTTTATCAACTCATTTTTAGAAATTAAAAAAAATTTTTTTTCATCTTTATAGGCATATTCCATCCCTTCATTGTGTTTACCCTTATATACATTTTTCATTTTAAAATTTTGGGAGGTAGTTTCTTCTAAGAGACCAAAATACTCCCAAAATTAAGTGGGTGACCCTATTCTAGTCACCAGTCTGATATATATATATATATTTTTTCTTTTTTATATTTTTTCTTTATTTGTTTTCTTTTTTTAAATTTTTTTTAACTTCTTTTTACTCCCTTTCTCTCCCTCCGCCCCCACAATTTGGGGTCTCTTCTGATTTAGTTAAAGTGCATTTTCCTAGGGTCTTTGTTAGCCTTTTATTTTTTATTTGCTCCTTCATATACTCTTATCTAGACAAAATGACAAGGCACAAAACTCACAAAAAAAAAAAAAAAAAAAAAAGAACAAGAGGGGCACCTGGGTGACTCGGTGGGTTAAAGCCTCTGCCTTTGGCCCAGGTCATGATCCCAGCATCCTGGCATCAAGCCCCACATCAGGCTCTCTGCTCAGAAGGGAGCCTGCATCCTCCTCTTTCTCTGCCTGTCTCTTTGCCTGCGTGTGATCTCTGTCTGTCAAATAAATAAATAAAATCTTTTAAAAAAAAAAAAGAACAAGAGGGACCTAATCAATACAGACATTAGTAATATGTCGGATCTAGGGTTCAGAATGATGATTCTCAAGGTTCTAGCTGGGCTCAAAAAAGGCATGGAAGATATTAGAGAAGCCCTCTCTGGAGAGATAAAAGCCCTTTCTGGAGAAATAAAAGAACTAAAATCTAACCAAGTTGAAATCAAAAAAGCTATTAATGAGGTGCAATAAAAAATGGAGGCTCTCACTGCTAGGATAAATGAGGCAGAAGAAAGAATTAGTGATATAGAAGACCAAATGACAGAGAATAAAGTAGCTGAGCAAAAGAGGGACAAACAGCTACTGGACCATGAGGGAAGAATTCGAGAGATAAGTGACACCATAAGACGAAACAACATTAGAATAATTGGGATTCCAGATGAAGAAGAAAGAGAGAGGGGAGCAGAAAATATATTGGAGAGAATTATTGGAGAGAATTTCACAAATATGGCAAAGGGAATAAGCATCAGAATTCATGAGGTGCAGAGAACCCCCCTCAAAATCAACAAGAATAGGTCCACACCCCATCACCTAATAGTAAAATTTACAAGTCTTAGCGACAAAGAGAAAATCCTGAAAGCAGCCTGGGAAAAGAAGTCTGTAACATACAATGGTAAAAATATTAGATTGGCAGCAGACAACCACAGAGGCCTGGCAGTCCAGAAAGAACTGGAATGATACATTCAGAGCACTAAATGAGAAAAACATGCAGCCAAGAATACTATATCCAGCTAGGCTATCATTGAAAATAGAAGGGGAGATAAAAAGCTTCCAGGACAAATAAAAACTGAAAGAATTTGCAAACACCAAACCAGCTCTACAGGAAATATTGAAAGGGTCTCGCTAAACAAAGAGAGAGCCTAAAAGTAGTAGATCAGAAAGGAACAGAGACAATATACAGTAACAGTCACCTTACAGGCAATACAATGGCACTAAATTCGTATCTCTCAATAGTTACCCTGATTGTTAATGGGCTAGATGCCCCAGTCAAAAGACACAGGGTATGGATAAAAAAAACAAAACCATCTATAAGTTGCCTACAAGAAACTCAGTTTAGACCTGAAGACACCTCCAGATTTAAAGTGAGGGGACGGAAAACAATGTACCATGCTAATGGACATCAGAAGAAAGCTGGGGTGGCAATCCTTATATCAGATAAATTAGATTTTAAGCCAAAGACTATAATAAGAGATGAGGAAGGACACTATATCATACTCAAAGGGTCTTTCCAACAAGAAGATCTAACAATTGATAATTTCTATGTCCCTAACATGGGAGCAGCCAACTATATAAACCAATTATTAGCAAAATCAAAGAAACACATCAACAATAATACAATAATATCAGGGGACTTTAATACTCCCCTCACTGAAATGGACAGATCATCCAAGCAAAAGATCAACAAGGAAATCAAGGCTTTAAATGACACACTGGACCAGATGGTCATCACAGATATATTCAGAACATTTCATCCCAAAGCAACAGAATACACATATCTTCTCTATTCTGGAACATTCTCCAGAATAGATCACATCCTGGGCCACAAAACAGGTCTCAACTGGTATCAAAAAATTGGAATTATTCCCTGCATATTTTCAGACCACAGTGCTCTGAAGCTAGAACACAATCACAAGAGGAAATTTGGAAAGAACCCAAATACATGGAAACTAAACAGCATCCTTCTAAAGAATAAATGGGTCAACCAGGAAATTAAAGAAGAAAAACTTTATGGAAACAAATTATAATGAAAACACAACGGTTCAAAATCTGTGGAACACAGCAAAGGCATCCTGAGAGGAAAATATATAGCAGTACAAGCCTTTCTCAAGAAACAAGAAAGGTCTCAAATACACAACCTAACCCCACACCTAAAAAAGCTGGAGAAAGAACAAAAAAGAAAGCCTAAACCCAGCAGTAGAAGAGAAATCAAAGATCAGAGCAGAAATCAATTAAATAGAAACCAAGAAAAACAATAGAACAAATCAATGAAACTAGAAGCTGGTTGTTTGAAAGAATTAATAAGATTTATAAACCCCTGGCTAGACTTATCAAAAAGAAAAGAGAAAGGAACCAAATAAATAAAGTCATGAATGAAAGAGGAGAGATCACAACCAACACCAAAGAAATACAAACAACTATAAGAGCACACTATGCGCAACTCTACGCCAACAAATTTTACAATCTGGAAGAAATGGATGCATTCCTAGAGACATATAAACTACCACAACATAACCAGGAAGGTATAGAAAACCTGAACAGACCCATAACCAGTAAGGAGATTGAAACAGTCATCAAAAATCTCCAAACAAACAAAAGCCCAGGGCCACATGGCTTCCTGGGGAAATTCTACCAAACATTTAAAGAAGAACTAATTCCTTTTCTCCTGAAACTGTTCCAAAAAATAGAAATGGAAGGAAAACTTACAAACTCCTTTTATGAGGCCAGCATCACCTAGATCCCAAAACCAGACAAGGATCCCATCAAAAAAGAGAACTATAGACCAATATCCTTGATGAACACAGATGCGAAAATTCTCACCAAAATACGAACCAATAGGATTCAACAGTACATTAAAAGGATTATTCACCACAACCAAGTGGGATTTATTCCAGGGCTGCAAGGTTGGTCCAACATCTGCAAATCAATCAATGTGATACAACACATTAATAAAAGAAAGAACAAGAACCATATGATACTCTCAATAGATGCTGAGAAAGCATTTGACAAAGTACAGCATCCCTTCCTGATCAAAACTCTTCAAAGTGTAGGGACAGAGGGCACATACCTCAATATTATCAAAGCCATCTATGAAAAACC